>NW_022951556.1:0-228 GCF_012274545.1 Fukomys damarensis | reverse complement strand
AAAGAAAGCCAGTATAGACATTCTTGGTTCAGTTGGTCGATACATCTTCACAAAAGGCAGACAAAACCTCATCGCCCATAAAACTTCAGCCCAGTGAAACTCAGAGCAGACATTTCACTAGTAGAATTATTCTTTTTTGTGGTGGAATGTCTCTTTGTATGTGGCTATAAATGGCTTACAGTTAAAATGTGCCATCATATGTGGGTTTGATTGACCTAGAAACAATGG
>NW_022951555.1:0-367 GCF_012274545.1 Fukomys damarensis | reverse complement strand
TGCACTATCTACAGTAAGTAGTTAATGTGATGACAAGTGACTACCAGGAAGTTGACCCTGTGACCCCACGCCTTTTCTAAACAAGATAATTGGTCACCAAGTACCCGAAGACAGTGGGCCTCATACCAGTATTGTTCAGTGTCAATTCCTTGAAATGTGGCCTTTCATGAAAAACAGAGTTTTGTAGTAATCTGACAGTTGATTAACCATTGCATCTCCTTTTTTAAATCATGCTGGGTAAATGAATTTATAACGTGTCAAGATTCCCAGAATATGTACTATTCAAATAGTTCAGTGTGGCATTTGCACTCTGTACCAATGTACCAAATACACATAGAATGTTTATAGACATTTCAATGATAAATAG
>NW_022951554.1:0-244 GCF_012274545.1 Fukomys damarensis | reverse complement strand
AACACTGAGATTCCACCTCACACCAGAAAGAATGGCTGCTGTCAAGTAATCGACCAATAATAAATGCTGGCAGGGTTTCAGGGAGAAAGGAACCCTTATCTATTGTTGGTGAGAGTATAGACTGGTACAACCACTGTGGTGATCAATATGGAGACACATCAAAAAACTGGGATTAGAGGTCCCATTTGACCAACTATTCCCCTGCTGGGTATCTTCCCAAAAGAATACCACAGCAATATATGCA
>NW_022951553.1:0-681 GCF_012274545.1 Fukomys damarensis | reverse complement strand
GATCTTGGTTCTCATTTTTCCCCTTACCCCTGCCCTCCCTTCACCCCCTCCTCCCTTCCCTATGTACAAATACTTTATTTCCATTTTTTCACTCTTATATTTTTTTCTTTTCCCTTAAAAAAGTTCTTTTTGTGCTGAAAATGTGGAAACTGAGAGTGGATTGCCTGACATCTGTAAACTGGCTCAGGAATGGAAAGGAGAGTGTTGGTCTTGCTTATCAAATGCCAGATTCTACCACTGCTGTCTGTGGAGGTCCCACTGTGTGCCAGGACTCTGGAGAGGGCTTTGTGTGCTCACGCTCACTCCCTCTGCACCAGGACACCGTGAGGTAGGAACCATATACTCCTCTAGCACTTTGGGTGCTAGGTGCTGTTCTAAGCTCATTTCATGCGTTATCTCATGGAGCATTTTCAACATTTAACCTTAAACCCATTTCTTACATGTGGAAACTGAGGCTCTGGAAAGTATTTGTTTAAGGTCACATGACTAGCAGATGTCAGAATTGGGACAAAACCTGCTGCTGTCTAAAGTCTGAGGTAGCGATTGCATTATCCTTGATGCCAGCAAACTTGGGCAGAAGATGTCAAACACACAGGCAGAATACTATCCAGAAAATGAGATAATGAGGTGGAGAAGTGATCCTAAGAAAGACAATATGGCATTTATGACATTTGGTGACAT
>NW_022951552.1:0-591 GCF_012274545.1 Fukomys damarensis | reverse complement strand
AAGTCTATGCCTTTCCTGTATAAAGGAGGCAAAACTCCCAAAGTAGCAAAGAAATCTTTCCTGAAGGCCAAAGCCAGGTACTTCTGGTGCCACAGCCCGATCACAGGAGGTGCACAGCCAGCAGCACCTGCAGCTTCAGTGCTGACAAAAGAAACAGCATCCTTAACACTCACCCTGAGTGCCAGTGGGTTAAAGTTTTTAGCAATGATTCAATTTCATAAAACAGTGTATTGTGCATTCTTTGAGAAACAGTTCCATAAAAATTGTTAAAATTAAAGTTCTAGCACTTAACAGATTAAATTACAAGAAAAATTCACTTAGGTCTGACACATTATTCCCTGGAGAAGCAGAATAATTGAAGTGTTCATAAAACAACAACTTATCACTGCAGAGCATTTTCACAGGAAAAAAAATGCTTTGGAGTTCATGGGTATTCAATAATGAGGCAGACAAGCATTATTCTTGGCTTAAAATTAGAAAAACGGATGTTCTGCATGTGACCTGACTCAGGCAAAACAACAAGCAGGTGGGATGGCTGGAATTTAAATTTTATGTCTTTTGACTTCCATTTCTATTTCTATTAGGCTATTT
>NW_022951551.1:0-718 GCF_012274545.1 Fukomys damarensis | reverse complement strand
AGGAAGAAGTTAAACTGTCATTATTTGCTGACGATATGATACTCTACATTGAAGACCCAAAAATCTCCATGAAAAGACTTCTAGACTTAATTGACAGATTCAGTAGAGTATCTGGATACAAGGTGAACACCGAAAAATCCATAGCCTTCTTATACACAAATAACAGACTCACTCAGAGAGAAATAAGGGAAAAAATGAAATATCTAGGAATCAATCTAACAAAAGAAGCAAAAGATCTCTACACTGAAAACTACTGCACTCTGAAAAAAAGAAATTGAAGAGGATATAAAAAAATGGAAAGATATCCCCTGCTCCTGGGTAGGAAGAATCAACATAGTGAAAATGGCCATACTACCAAAACTGCTATATACATTCAATGCAATGCCAATTGAAATTCCAACACTTTTTCACAGAACTAGAAAAATGAATCCAAAAATTAATTTGGAACCATAAGAGACCTAGAACAGCAAAAGCCATTTTAGGCAACAGACACATGGCACTGGGTATAACAATTTCCAATTTGAAGCTATACTACAAAGCCACTGTGATAAAAACAGCATAGTACTGGCAAAGAAACAGACCTGAGGATCAGTGGAACAGACTGGAAGACACAAAAACAAACCCAGATGTACTCAGCTACCTCATCTTTGCAATGAAAAGAGCTGACCATCCTCAGTGGAGGAAAGATAGCCTCTTTAATAAATGGTGTTGGAAAAAC
>NW_022951550.1:0-241 GCF_012274545.1 Fukomys damarensis | reverse complement strand
GATCAAACTCAGGACCTTGTGCTTGGGATGCAGGCGATGGAACCACTGAGCCAAATCCCTAGCTGGGTTTACAGCTTCTTTTGTCCAACTGGGGATTTCCTGACTGACCACTTTCCTTCCCCCCATTTCCCATTATAAGGAATGGGGAGAAAGACTGTCAGACCAAAGCGACTGATATAGTCTCTGAAGTTGTTCTGTGAAATGTTTTGGAGCTAAAAAGGAATAACCCACTATAGATAGA
>NW_022951549.1:0-256 GCF_012274545.1 Fukomys damarensis | reverse complement strand
GGTTTGCCTGTGAAGAATGAATGAGTTTCCAGCTTTGCTGCGAGGGAAGGGCCTGAGGTGTGATAGTGCTGCAGAGACTTCTATGGAGATGCTATGCACAGTGGGCTTAGGCCAAGCTGCCTGTCATTTGTGAATTCTGTAAATATACTGGGGAATGATAGGAAGAATATAAATTCTCAAGTAAAGACAGATGGCTAGTAGTGGTAAATGTTACTGGTAATTCACCTGATGGTGTAATAGTACTGCTCTCATACAT
>NW_022951548.1:0-1456 GCF_012274545.1 Fukomys damarensis | reverse complement strand
ACATCGTAGCAGATAAAGCCCCTGCCCGGGTGGGCAATCAGTACAGGGCGCTTAGCACTGTTACTCCTCTTAGATGAGACTCAGAGCCTGAGGGTTTCAGACTCCAGATGTGCATCAGTGACTGAGAAACTGCTAAATGGCATACCCCGTACTCCAGCTGCCCCCATTGCCAGAGCTGGGTGGTTCCGGGGAAGGCTGGGCTCCCCTGCCTCCTACCCCTTCTCCTTTTCCATTTCAGCGCTAGGGGCCTCCAGGTAAGGGTCCGATTGAGTTTGACATCGTCTTCACTGGAGAGCACCCTGGCCGCCGCTTTGGTTTTGATTACAGGCGGCCTGGCACCGGGTAGCCACGGCCTGTTCACCTGAACCGCCAGCACGAGGCACAGATGCTAATTACACGGCTAAGTACTTGCAGATTTCCCAGGAACAACAAAGATAATTTGTTTGCTCCATGGCTTGTTAGGAGGGAAGCCAGGCTCTGGTGACTGGGTGGCTTATAGATTAGGCCCGTGGCCTTTCACCTCCCCCTGCCCTTGCCTGCTGGTTCTCCCAGTTGTGCTGATTAGAAGCGGGCAAAATCAAGGTTCCCCCCTTACCCCCATGACCAACAGGCTGGAGGAAGCTGGGGGAGGGAAGGGAGATCCAACCAGAGGCTAAGCCAGGCTGAGGATGTCTAGCCGGGACCGGCCCCGGGCCAGACGTTGAGCAGGAAGCAGGGCTTTCTCAGCTCATGCACAGTGTGGCCATCATTGCAACCATTCTTGGGGACACTGAAGCCCAGTCCTCCTCTAGCCAAGCAGGGCAGAAGAGGGACAAGAAGGAGCTGCTCCAAGCTGTATGGGCTGGAGCAACTGGGAGGTGGCTTCAAGACTCCTGACTGTTTGGGGGTGGGCAAGAGGGGCCTCCCCTCCAGCTGAGAACAGGACCCAGATCTGAACGGCACTGCAGAAGACAAAAGTCACCGTAGAAATGAGAGGCCATCTGCTGAAGAACAACTTGAATGCATCTAGCAGAAATCTGTCCCCGGGCTGTAGGGATGTAATAGTCCTCTCTCCTTGGCTGCCTTCTGCCTGGAGGGATGAGGAGAGTAGGATAATTACTACAATCATCGTTAATGTTGTTGGCCCTTATGCTTTCGTGTGTCTTGATGGTTTCTACACGCTAATAGTCACTATTTATCAATGGCCTACTGTGTTCCAGACAAGGACCTAGGCATTCTGCATCTACGATTAGGTTGGGGAGGCAGAGATCAGTAGGTACATATTACAGGTGAGGGCATGGATGCTCCAGAGACAGTGTAGATAAGATTCAGAATAAGGGATTGTGCCCAGGGCCTCTTGTCCCTGCCCCCCCCCGGCTTTGAGCCGTCTCTCCATAGGCCCCTGCTGGAGAGGAACATGGGAGCCATGTCAGAGCTCGAACACACCCCAGCACGGGGCCTTCTCAGAGAGGATGGA
>NW_022951547.1:0-576 GCF_012274545.1 Fukomys damarensis | reverse complement strand
TTCTTTAGTTACAACCCTTTCTAGACATTTTCTTTCTATGCTTTTGAAGCTTCTAGGCTATATCATGAACAGCCTAGTTGCTTCCTTCAAATACCTAATTCAAATATTCTTTTATTTTTTTCAAATTAATAAAATGGGGATAGCAACCTCATGGAACTACAGTAATGAGGAGGACAGGGCAGGAGAATGCACACAAGGAGTAGAGCACGGCCCCTCACATACATATGTAGTGCTCAGTATCTGTGGGCCCAAAAGAGTGCTCATGCTCATAAGAATGACTAGATTCTGGGAGGATACATGCTCTTGCACTCCTCCATCCTCTAGTCATTCCCTTTGCATTCCGGAACCCTTGAGAAACCACCTCTGCTCTGGAGTGCTCTCTGTTGTGCCACATGAGTCCTCCTGCAGGAGAGCAACTCCATATCAGGCCTGGACCAACTTCTGGTCTCATAGTGGCCCCCCCCAGCTGTCCCACCAGCTCCAGGTGCACCAGCCCTGGCAAGTGTCACATGTTTCCATAACTACCTTGTTACCTTGTGTGTCTCCTGCTATGTATTTATCCTTGTCTATTAATTG
>NW_022951546.1:0-297 GCF_012274545.1 Fukomys damarensis | reverse complement strand
ACTGGGAAGGGAAAGAGAAAGGAGGTAACAGTACAGGACACAATTTTCCAATATTCACTAAAGGAAGTTTCTCAGATACCTAACCTGTGGCAGGCATTGGCATGGGGACTAGGTAAGTGTTCTAGAAATCAACAACAGATTTTCAGCCTGTCTTTAAACATTCTCTATACCAACTTACATACATTCTGCTGGTCCATGTCCCCAACTCTTACTTGTGTTTTCTGCAGAAACCTGTATAGGAGAAGTAACTGTTGCTCTACCTGTTTTTCATTAATGTTAGGTAGCAATGTTAAAGAA
>NW_022951545.1:0-1366 GCF_012274545.1 Fukomys damarensis | reverse complement strand
TGAAAGACTAACAAGAAAAGCCAAGTATTTCAGAAGAAGACAATAAAAAAGATGGCTTGAAGATATCACAAGAATCAACTGGCACTGGCTTTAGGTGCATGTAGAATGCAAGAGTTGTGGGATCAGGAGGGCTTCCACCCAGATTTCAGAAGAAGGCCTGGGAGGCCAGGCAGGGTACCTCTGAAAGAGCAGTGTGTAAAGCTGAGAGTGCAACGCCAAAGGTGCCGTGGAGACCCAGAAGTTTGAAGAAGCCTGGAATGTGCATCATCTGAGGAAAACTGCAAGGAGGGAACAGCTGGCCCAAGAGAGATGCTGTGGGAGCTGACACCACTGGAAGTGCTGTAGGGGCTGAGCCACCCAACCTTTTTGGAGTTCACATGTTTCCACAGATTATCTGGGATGCTGAGCATGGAACTACAGGACTTCATGTTTGCCATGCTGGATTTTGGACTTGCTTCAGTCCCATTCCTTTGTATCCCTGTATTTGTACCTTTTGAAATTGTAATATTTTGCATGTTAGAAGTGTTTAACTTTTTTTTCATTTGTACAGGGATTTGCAGGTAAGAGTTTGCTTTAAATCTCAAAAGAGACTTTGGACTTAGACTTTTCAGCAATGTTAAAACTGTTAGGACTTTGGCAACTGTTGGAGATAGGCTTTTGCATAAAAGGATATGCATGAGTCTTTGGGGTATCAGGGGCAGTATGTTACAACTTGTGTCTACATGTCCTCCCAAAGCATCATGCAGCCATAGGTGGGTCTTTTTCAGAGGTGACTGGGTATAGAGAGTGTGTTGCTAGGATTAATTCATGGTGCAATGAAGGATCAAGGGCACTAGCATTAAGGATGTGAGTGCTACCCATCTTAAATAGCCTGGATAAGATATAAGGGATTGAAAGAGCTATAGTTGTCCCTCGTTGCTTTGTTAGTTCTGCCCACCATGCACTTTCTCCTCTGTGATGCCCAACCTGCCTTGGAGCCAGCCAATTATAGAATGAAACTTCTACATACTGTGAGCTCAATTAACTTTTCTTCCTTTGACTCTGAGTGTTAGGTATTTTGACTCAGCAATGGGAGAAAAGTAACTAAGATACTTTAGGACAGGGCTGCAATGATCCAAGAAGTCCCACTTTATTTGGGTTTTTAACTGATTCACAAACATTAGTGCTCATCTGGATTTTGTGAGACATGAAACTGCAGCGATGAAAATACCTAAGTCTCCTCTCCATATATTGGTGCCCCATACACATGCAGGATGGGCCAGATATGGAAACACAGATTGGAAACTGATCTGGAGAATTAGTGGCAAAGCTAGGAGTTGACTGAGCAGCTTTGAAGGCATCCCAGAGGTTAATAATCACAGGAAGC
>NW_022951544.1:0-213 GCF_012274545.1 Fukomys damarensis | reverse complement strand
CACTGAGGAACATGGACACTGGAGCTGCACAGGTGACTTGTGCTTAGGGTGGAACATTGACCACCCACTCCCAGTGTGAAAAGCAGGCAGGATTCACCATTCACACATAAAATCCTTAGTGTGGAAACAAAATATGTCTTAAACTGATGCATTGTACCAACCAGATACCTGGGGAATTCCAATACTGCAGACCTGAAAAGAAAATGCTCATTT
>NW_022951543.1:0-253 GCF_012274545.1 Fukomys damarensis | reverse complement strand
GAGAGTTCACTGGGCACCTGTTCTTGCAGGGGCTCAAGGGGCACAAAACCCTACACAGTGGGCATGAAAGAGTAAACATCATGCTGCCACTCAGCCAATGGACTGGGAATTTGGAAGAGAGATCCAAGCAATGGGGGGAGCCACCAGCATGAGCTTGAAGGGCTGGGAAATAGTAGATAAGAAGGAAGGAGCCTCTCTGATAGGCAGGAGAGAAGAAAAGGAGTACTGCTTCAGAAGGTATAGAAAAGTCTAC
>NW_022951542.1:0-428 GCF_012274545.1 Fukomys damarensis | reverse complement strand
GAGAGCGAGTCTGGCAGAGAACTTACACAGGTCCGAGGAAGTCCACTCCTTGTGTCATGGTTTCTGTCACTGACGTCAGTGACCCCACAGCTTCTTCCTGATGCTACACCTGGACTCACACCACTGTGCAAGATCCAGGAACATATCGTACCTGCAACCAGGAGCCGGGTACAGCTCCTGGGATAAAGGAGGAGCCAGGACCAGTGAGCTCAAAGCACAACAGGCCTGGTCCCTCGTGCCTCTTGGGGATTTTGTTCTACTGCTAACACCTTCTGTGGCTGGCTGCATTTTTCCATTCTCTTTCCAAATGGGGATATTACAGGGATAGATTATCTCCTCTGCTTCCTTCCTGATTTCTTTGAATTTGGCATTCTCCCAAGACCTGTCATGTAAAGGTACAAGATCCCAAAGATGAATTTAACTGTACT
>NW_022951541.1:0-224 GCF_012274545.1 Fukomys damarensis | reverse complement strand
TACCATGTACTGGCCTAGGGGAGCCTGTTTATTATATTAAGCAAAAATATCAGAGGTCCAGCACTACCTATACATGATCTAAATTTATAAACATTAATTTATAGGGTAGTCTGGGTAAGGCTTTGTGAGTATATTTGTCAAAATTCATCAAACAGTATACCTTAAGATCCATATATTTCATCATTTGGAATTTTCATTACCAAAAAAATAAAAAATAAAACAAA
>NW_022951540.1:0-233 GCF_012274545.1 Fukomys damarensis | reverse complement strand
TTAAAAACTTTCAAACAAATTTTTCTGGCTTTTTGGAATATATAATAGATTATTTTCATCCAGGGCCATCCTTCAATACAGTTGCACATCAGAACACATCAGTGATGAACTAGGTGAAATGAGCTAGGTGCAGAATAATAAATAAATAACTTCTTGATCTCATTCATATGCAAAGTTGATGTAGAAATAGAGCAGAGTGGTGATCAAAAGAGGCTTCAGAAATGTAGGGAAAA
>NW_022951539.1:0-1992 GCF_012274545.1 Fukomys damarensis | reverse complement strand
GGAAAACTGCACTTGAAACCGCAGAATCCCTCTGCAAAGTGCGTTTGTGTTCTAATGTCAAACGGAACCTATCCCCAAGTATACAGACTACTGGAGGCTTGTGTGCACTCAGAGCTGCTAGGCACGCTCTTAGGCCTGAAGGACTTCTCTGCTAAAAGTGCCTCACAACAGTATTTCAATCTCTGCCAGGCAGAGACCTACAAACAAAAAGGAATACAGTTGTACTCCACATAAGAGGTGGACTTCACTCGTAAGCTCACAGAGTTGCAGCACATTTCTCTGTGGAGTACTTCACATTCATGAAACTGACTGCTTTCGCTTTAAATGGCTAAGCCGTGAGAGAAGCTGTTTCCCTGGGAATACTGCCCTTTAAAGCGCAGAAGCCCTCTGCAATGTGCGTTTGTGTTCTAAGGTCAAACTGAAACCATCCCCAAGTATACAGAGTTCTGGAGGCTTGTGTGCACTCAGAGCTGCTAGGCAGTCTCTTAGGACTGAAGGGCTTCTGTGCTAAAAGTGCCTCACAACAGTGTCTCAATCTCTGCCAGGCAGAGACCTACACACAAAAAGGAATACATTTGCACTCCACATACGTGGTGGACTTCACTGGGAAACTCACAGGGTTGCAGCACCATCCTCTGTGGAGTACCTCACATCCATGAAGCTGACCGCTTTCGCTTTAAACGGCTAAGAGGCCAGAGAAGGTGTTTCCCGGTTAAAAGTGCACTTTAAACCTCAGAAGCCCTCTGCAAAGTGAGTTTGTCTCCTAACGTCAAACTGAACCTATGCCCAAGTATACAGAGTTCTGGAGGCTTCTGTGCACTCAGACCTGCTAGGCACTCTCTTAGGCCTGAAATGCTTCTCTGGTAAAGTGCCACACAACAGTGTTTCAATCTCTGCTAGGCAGAGACCTACAAACCAAACGGAATACAGTTGTGCTCCACATAAGAGGTGGACTTCACTGTAAACTCACACAGTTGCAGCACCTTCTCTGTGGAGTACTTCGCATTCATGAAACTGAACGCTTTCACTTTAAACGGCTAAGCGGCGAGAGAAGCTGTTTCCCAGGGAAAACTGCACTTTAAACCGCAGATGGCATCTGTAAAGTTCGTTTCTGTTCCACCATCGAACTGAACCTGTCCCCAAGTATACAGAGTTCTGGAGGCTTGTGTGCACTCAGAGCTGCTAGACACTCTCTTAGGCCTGAAGGGCTTCTCTGCTAAAAGTGCCTCACAACAGTGTCTCAATCTCTCCCAAGCAGAGACCTACAAACAAAAAGGAATAGAGTTGTGGTCCACATAAAGGTGGACTTCACTGGTAAACTCACAGAGTTGAACCACATTTCTCTGTGGAGTACTTCACATTCATGTAATTGACCGCTTTTGATTTAATTGCCTAAGCGGCGAGAGAAGCTGTTTCCCGGGGAAAACTGCACTTGAAACTGCAGAATCCCTCTGCAAAGCGCGTTTGTGTTCTTATGTCAAACTGAACCTATCCCCAAGTATACAGAGTTCTGGAGGTTTGTGTGCACTCAGAGATGCTAGGCACTCTATTAGGCCTGAAGGACTTCTCTGCTAAAAGTGCCTGACAACAGTGTTTCAATCTCTGCCAGGCAGAGACCTACAAACAAAAAGGAATACAGTTGTACTCCACATAAGAGGTGGACTTCACTGGGAAACTCAAAGAGTAGCAGCACCTTTGTACATGGAGTACTTCACATTCATGAAACAGACCGCTTTCACTTTAAACGGCTAAGCGGCGAGAGATGCTGTTTCCCAGGGAAAACTGCACTTTAAACCGCAGACGCCATCTGTAAAGTGCGTTTGTGTTCTAACGTCGAACAGAAACTATCTACAAGTATACAGAGTTCTGGAGGCTTGTGTGCACTCAGAGCTGCTAGGCAGTCTCTTAGGACAGAAGGGCTTGTGTGCTAAATGTGCCTCACAACAGTGTTTCAATCTCTGCCAGGCAGGGACCTACAAACAAAAAGGAATA
>NW_022951538.1:0-237 GCF_012274545.1 Fukomys damarensis | reverse complement strand
CCTCACAGCATTGGTTCAATCTTTGCGAGGCAGAGACCTACAAACAAAAGGAATACAGTTGTACTCCATATAAGGTTTGGACTTCACTGGTAAACTCCCAGCGTTGCAGCACCTTTCTCTGTGAAGTACTTCACATTCAGAATACTAACAGCTTTGCTTTCAAATGGCTAAGCGGTGACAGAAACTGTTTCCCTGAGAAAACTGCAGTTTAAATGCAGAAGCACTCTGCAAGGAGCA
>NW_022951537.1:0-210 GCF_012274545.1 Fukomys damarensis | reverse complement strand
GATATTAGATTTGCATTAGGAAAGCAATCATATTAACTGTATTAAAACCATGGCTAGTACTTCCCCTCATTAACAGGATCACATTGGTCCTTTCCCTGTTACAACCAAAAACAGTTTGTCACAACTTTTAATGGCACCTGGTCATGGTTATGCTTCTCTCAGTAGAACACGTGCCAATGGCACACTCCTACAAGAGGAAAATTAACTTTT
>NW_022951536.1:0-247 GCF_012274545.1 Fukomys damarensis | reverse complement strand
GGGATGACAGATGCTAAACAAAGCAAAATGAAATGCAAAATTACAAGTTAACAGATATTTTTTAAAAAATGTTTTTTACTGCTTAAACTTTGTAAGACTGACTTTCATGGATTAGGATTTGAGTGGGAGGTCAATCATCTCTTTAATGACCTAGAATTTTTACATTTTTTTATACGTAAGAGGAAAAAAAAGACCTCTAAGAAGGGAAATTTGAGAGATGGGGAAAAAATCAACCTACTGTCTTTAC
>NW_022951535.1:0-769 GCF_012274545.1 Fukomys damarensis | reverse complement strand
GAGTGAATTGTAAAAATGGAGGCAGAGGCTATGAAATACTTAGCACAAGTGCCTGCTGCTGCCAAATCTCAAATCCAGAACCTGAAAAGCAGGCTTCTGGGTCTCATACCCTGGGGATCGACGTGCGGGGGTGGGGTGGGGGAACACAGGCTTTGCAAGGTGTGGGACCAGGGCAGTTCCCAGCATCTCCACCCCTTCCCTCAGCCACCACCAACAGCGCTGCTCAAGACTCTGCTGTCAGAGAAGCGCCTCTACTCAGATGATCGGCAGCCCACCCCTTCCTGCACAGACTGCGACTTGCTGTGTGCTTCCCCTGGTCTGGGAGGGCGATGAAGGTGTTTTAGCCCTTCTGCCCCTTCAAGGCTTCCAGGAGATGCCTGCACCCTCCTGTGGCCATGGCTTTTTTGTCTCAGATGTGGCTTACCCAGGGCCGCCCTCAGTCCTCTGCTCACGTCTGCAGCTGCCCTCCCTCCTCCCCTTCCACCTCTTGAATACGGAGATCTCTTGGCTCCTTTAGGGACCCTTCTCAGGTCCTGACATCTGTGAGATTTGCCAAATCAATATACAGGACTCCAAGCTAAATTCACATTTCAGATGACAAGTGAAGGAGTTTAGAGTAAAGTTGTACATATGTCTTCTGTTACTGCAAAAGTCCACCTCAGTAATCCCTGTGTTCATCGCCAGAATGCTGAATACAGTCTGCCTGTTCACTTTAACAGGTGCTGGAGGAATTTGGGGGCATTGGCATATATTCCAACTATCTCAGAGG
>NW_022951534.1:0-4091 GCF_012274545.1 Fukomys damarensis | reverse complement strand
AAAAAAAATTCTACTTTTAAATATAAACAATGATATTAGATATTAGGACAGCAAATTAGAATATCTACTTGTTTTGCTTGCACAATTATGTTCTTTCACTTTAAAACTTGTATAGAAACACAATATAATTTTGTGTTACTTTATATTCTAAAAAGCAGCAAATATGATTGATTGCTTTAGTCTATAAAACTTAACTTTTATAAGTAGTTAGGCAAAGTGCCTAGGCAAATCTGGAAATAAGGCCTGAGCAATATTCTGGTGATGACCAATGAAAAGCTATAATCTAAACAATTATCTATTGCCCTCTCTAAACTCCTCTGCCCATTCTAATAAGATGAGGGATCAGAATTAGTCAGACAGTTGTCATTTCATAATACTAGTCTCACTCCTGCAGATGCTAGCTTAATCAATACATTTTAAAGAGCTGATTCTGCCCGACCAGTGGGATGTGTCTAACAATCTGTGACCACACTCAGTGCCATCTGTAACTTTGGGATATGCAGGCAGGAGGCTTGGCAGTGCTTCTGTCCTGTATTTGGAATGGCCTCTACTCCATGCAGTGACAGGATGATAAAGCAAGAGGGGCAGGGAAGGAGGAGCCGTAAGGACTTATCCTAGCCAAGTGCAGATTTGCTTTGCTGACCCAAACTCATTTACAAAGAATATCAGTTCATAAAGTTTAGATATACAGCGGAAGTGGAATGAGCTGATTTCAAAAAACATCTGCCATGTACAATCTAAATAAAGAAACACAGGCAACTATCCAAAGAAACCATTGTAGCTGAAGATATAATTTTTAAAAGTATGCTTTCAAAGAAAAGAAGAAAAGTCTATAATCAAAACAGACCAACACTTTATAAAAGACATGGAGAGAGAGATGGAGAATATGATTGGCAAAATTGTATGCAGAGGCTTTGAAACACGGAGCTAAAATTTCTTAAAATAAAATTTTAAGACAGACCCGATTTATAAGCCAGACTTTGTGGCTTCTTTGACAGTGGAGGTTGGAAATTTTTACCTATTTTACCTACAGTTGTAAAATGAGTATTCCAATACTTCTCTGTTTGGTTTTTAAGGATTGAATAAAATAGTATAAATAAAACACTTAGTTCCACACAAACCTAGCACACAATGAACATTTGCTTTATTTAAGTGCTTGGGAAAAGGGAAAGCCTAGGCTCAGAATGTGAGATAAATGTTATAATGATAGCCAGAAACAGAGGAAAAGCAAAGCTATTCAGTTTCTATTTTACTTCTACTTCTTTAATAAAGACAGTGATACTCACACTGGAAATGATAGGACAAATTTTGCTACCAAGGGACTAGAGTACAAATTAAACAAGGAAATGATAAGAGAAACCCAAGTTGCTTTAAATTGCCTTCAAGTCTCCAAGCACAGATGAAATACATGCAAGGGTAGTGAAAGGATATCCACGTGCAATTGTGAAATGGCCAGTGGCAAATTTCTAGGCAATAAGAGAATAGTCAGAAAAATTGAAAACAGTCAAAAATTGGTCCAATTTTCATAAATGAGAGGAAGTGGATTCTGAAATTTATATCTTGCTCTGTTCCATCAGCCTTTGTCCCAACTACTGCCTTTAATTATTCTCCCGTCCCTTAGAGATGAACGCAACAGTGAATCCAGCAGAATCAGATCTCTTTCCAAAACCAATCTCTTTGAGACAAGATGTATGTTAATCTTATCCTATGAGTGAGAATTAGAATTGAGTCCTTAAATGCATCCAAATGTTCATGACCCTCCCTACTAGGTGTCCTTGTCCCTGTCTTCCTCAAATATTCTGATAATTTTACATCCATCACTAGCAAATTTTGAACATAAAGCTTTTAATGAATGTATCGTGGGTATTTTTCAGATAAGGCAGTAATTACTAGCACCTACAATGGCTCCACTGAGAACAAATCATGCCCATTTTATTTCCATTGCAATAAGATCCCTATATTAGCAAATATGAATAGCCTAGCAGTAAATTTGAATTTCCGGAATAAATATGAAAATTTTCCCATAATTCTATTAATCTGAGTGTGGGATAAGAATAGATTTAGGGGATTAATAGCTGATGGAACAATAGCCAAATAGTAAATTAGTATATTGATATCAGCTCAGAGTGCTAATTGAAAGATATACTTCACCCTGCCCTTTTCAATTTTATCAGTAATTTAATTAAGTTACATAAGGCATTTTTTACTAAATGGATAGACATTTAGTTAAATGTATAGGTGATTTTAACTGGAAAAGTAGATCCATTTTTAACAATAAATTCAAAATGTTCATGTTGGGTTAGAAAAGTGGCGTATAGCCAACAAAAATTAATTTGATGGGCATAAATATAAAAAAGGAATAATTATTGGAAAATCAACTATGCAATTTAAGAATGGGATAGACCTGATATAAGAGCAGTTTTTATTTTAAAACCCATCATAAGATAATAATGAATGTAGCTGCTAAAATAACCATTGTGATATAGTTTTGTGGATAAATATCAAAATCAATAAAAGGAAAAGTCATACTACCACTGACTGTGAACTTTCCTTTCCCAATGTAGAACACTGCAAATTGCCCTGAGCTCCATATTTTAAAAAGTTATTAACATAGTAGAATTTTCCTAAAGATAGCAACAAAAATAATCGAGCAACTAAAAATATCATCATCTGAGGAGCAGAGACTGAATTAGCAAAGACTCAAAAAGTGAAGACATAGCAGGAACACAAAAACTGTAATATTTGAAAAACTTCAGAAGAAAGATTAGCATGTCTACAGGATGGAGGAAAACTTTCATGCAAATACAATAGCTAAGTAAATGAAATTGTAACTCTCACGAGATGAGCTCTTCCTCACAAGTAGGTTGAAATGACCACTAGCAACCTTTCAGGCAGGATGGGAGATACTGTTCCAGGTAACCTCTCAGGGTTTCTTTTACCCCAAATCCACCAGACTATCAGCATTTCACTTTCAAGAATTTTTGAGTGCAATTGTTCCCAATATTCTATTGTAACAAGACAGATTTCCTCAGGTTAGTTTCCTTTGCCAAAAGCAAAGGTGTTATTTAGAATTAAAGGAGACTTTTACAGAATTATCAGTAGGTTTCCTGAATTTTAGCCCATCTTTCCAGACACCCCCAAAAGGGTGCTGCTCATCATTCATCAGCTATGACCTTTGGACTAGTTTCTTTACTTGGAGAAAAATTGAAGTTCCACCCCATCAAACTTCTACTTGCTTGACTTCACAATGGCAATGTGCCCCTCTAGAGAGAGGTTCATTGTTGGTGTCATGAGCATCGATCTAAGCTGCTCTCACAATGATTACACCGTCCCTAACTCTCCCTTAAGTTTCACAGCCCAGAGCATGCCCAGGGTGCTCTGCAGGCCCACTCATTCTGATCAATGCAACACTCACATACAGCATGCTTTTGTAGCGCCAAAGGCAGTCAGAGTCCCCAGGCCCTCTGATTGTAGCCAGAATTTCAGCTTTATTAGGTAACTGTCAAATTGCCTTGGTGTCTCTTAAAACTTTAAATTGGGAGAAGATATAAAGGCTAAAAAGCCATGATAAGTTAACTTAGCAATCTGTTGTAATAAACATGTGCACATGAACATACATTATGGAAGACGGAGTGCCCAGAGAGCAATAACAGAGCCAGAAATGTGAATGTGGTGAGATCATAAAAGTCAGAAGTGTTATATAGCAGGAAGTGTTTTTCTTTTTAAACAATCTGGTCAAGTTTCCTGCTTAATATATTGGAGGTTCCACCCACCCTCGTACTTACCACAATGTACTATTTATTCAGTAAGCACCATAATGTGAAGAAACTTAGAAACTAAGAAATAGTATAGTGCATGGAAAGGAAAGAAGGGAGGTATTGTGGTACAAGGATGATACTTGTATATACTGATTGTCTTTATTGAATTCAGATATGAACATTATCTTCTTAATTTCTCTCTGTAATCTCTCTCTCTCTATGAAGGTCCCACTGTGTGTTTATTTAAAGGTAATTTTTTCAATCTTGAGTTCCAAGAGGGAAAACCCTATGTGTATCCCATGTATGTAAGTTTCTTTTTTCTTTTTTTTTTTT
>NW_022951533.1:0-267 GCF_012274545.1 Fukomys damarensis | reverse complement strand
AGTCCTCTTCTAAGTCAGCACGAAAATGTCCTGGTCCTTGGTTTATCCACAGAAGATAATGTCCAGGAGGAATTTTTAATTCATGGTTTTATGTGGAAGCTTCACTGTTCTGTGTCTTGGTCTCTGCTGTGCTCAGCATAGCACAGCACCTGTGGGGAGCACTGCATCCTTCCAATGCATTTTAGCAAAGGGTTCTAGAGGTCGGAGAGAGGGGCCGGGGCATTGGTGCTGGTGAGCGGCTGATGGGAGACAGCAGTGGGAAGAGGA
>NW_022951532.1:0-208 GCF_012274545.1 Fukomys damarensis | reverse complement strand
ATTCCTGTGCTCTGTTTATCTATCACCTACTCCAGATCAAGGGGTAACATACACAAAATGCAGTAGCATATTTGGTGGAATCAGTCAGGAAAGCAGATAGGGCCTTTTGGACACATATTTTTTTCTCTGTAAGATGCCATGAAGATTTTTGAAATTATTTCCCCTTTTCTTCTTCTCTCCTTTTTCATCACTCATTGCAGATACACAT
>NW_022951531.1:0-215 GCF_012274545.1 Fukomys damarensis | reverse complement strand
ATTTGCATGCAAAAGTTTTGTAGATATTGTCAAATTGTACTTTCTAAAGGTTACACCAATTTACACTCCCACAAGTAATTTATGATTGTTCTTATTTCTCAGCATCCTCAAATACTGAGTATTATCACACTTTGGAATCTTTGCCAGTCTGGTGGGTGAAAATGATACCCTGTTGTAGTTTCAGTGTGAAATTGCTTATCATGAGATTGAACATC
>NW_022951530.1:0-579 GCF_012274545.1 Fukomys damarensis | reverse complement strand
TACTTATGTTTCAGCTCCTGGAATATTACCACATATGTTCTGCGTAGTTCATCCATTATTTCTACCGTACTTCTCCCCATGCCGTTCTGACCTACTCTCTTTCCTAGGAGGTCATTGCATGAACTATATACCGGGGTCCCTGGGCCTCCTGGTTTACTAGTGAGTTCTGTCACTGAGTTCTGCAGGAAATTGGAAGGAGAGAGGGTAGATCAGCTCTTTGTTTTTCCAGCTTCTTCCATACCAAGTGCCCTGAGAAGACCCTTTACCAAATGTCACCTTTTGCAATGC
Source organism: Fukomys damarensis (assembly GCF_012274545.1). NCBI lineage: Eukaryota > Metazoa > Chordata > Mammalia > Rodentia > Bathyergidae > Fukomys > Fukomys damarensis. Next base: position 291 of record NW_022951530.1, on the reverse strand, counting down.
AATAGACTTTCTCTCAATTCAAAGTAAGTTTCCCCTTAAGGTTTGGCTAGAACCTGCTCCCTCATCTTTTCATGCTGAGGGATAATAAATAACTGCAAAACCTAGATTAGCATAATATTCTTTATGGCTCCTCTTCATTAACAATCACTTTAGCCTCCCTCAAATTATCCTATTTTGAGTTTTCCATTTATTTTGTAAGGGGATTTTGACTGGTACTTTTCCTAATCGTTCTTTTGAAGCGCCATAATCTACTGGCACAGAGCTATAATTATTTCTGCAAACAATATTTCA
>NW_022951529.1:0-481 GCF_012274545.1 Fukomys damarensis | reverse complement strand
TTTTTTTTCAGTACTGGAGATTGAACCCAGGGTCTTGTTAGGCAGGTTTTCTATCACTGACCTACATCTCAAGTACCCTGTCCCTCATACTGCATATCAAATCCAAGGAGGACTGAGCCCCTACCTATCCCTTTTACTTAATTGATTACATTTACTTATTTATTTTTTACTTTGAGCCAGGGTATCACAGATTGTGTAGGCTGGCCTTGATGATCCTCCCATGACAGTCTTCTGAGTAGTTGGGATTATACTCACTCTTGTGCCACCACCCAAGCTTCTGTTTTACTTCTTTGACAGTGAGATATATGTATATGAAAAGTCATTTCCATCTAGTCTTTTAATATATATAATTTCCTTGAACAAAAGAGAAATTGCAGATGGGAGAAACTGAGGTGCAGAAAGGTACAAAGAACCTAGTTGGTCATGTGTAGAGCCCATACCAAACTCAGGTCATTTCATTCCTGACCTTCATGTAATGTTT
>NW_022951528.1:0-320 GCF_012274545.1 Fukomys damarensis | reverse complement strand
AGTACCCATGGGCCGAGTTGCTGAGTCCTATGGTCAGAGCACTCTTCAGTATTTGGTGGGCTAGGAAGAAACCTCATCCAAACTTGCTTTTCCCCTGAGGGAAAAAAATACAAAACCTGAGTAAAACACAAGCAATTATTCCTTGAAATTACTAGGCAATGACTAGTCCCTGGTATACTGGCCAGAAATTCAGGCTCAGCTGGAGAAACCTAGTAAGACAGTCCATTGGAAAATTTCTTCCAGATTTTAGTGCTGGTATCTGTGGCATTTTCAGGACAACAATTTATCAGCACTTCTAATCACTACATTGACCGCAATTG
>NW_022951527.1:0-224 GCF_012274545.1 Fukomys damarensis | reverse complement strand
TTAGAAGTCAAGTAGATTAGAGTTTTTGTTGATATAAGGATCTCTTTGGTTAGGTCCTTTATTCCAGTGCTGTTTTCCAGGCTTCATTTTCCCAGAAGCATTGTTTACTACTTAAACCTATTGAATTCAATTGAGTTGGATCCTGTCACTTATTTCAAGAGGAGAATTTCTGTTAATTCAGAATCAATAGATCCAAGCATATAAATCATAAACATTAAAGTTGT
>NW_022951526.1:0-381 GCF_012274545.1 Fukomys damarensis | reverse complement strand
CCTGTACTTAATGCTTCTTCTTTCTAACTACCTTTAAGATTTTCTTTTGTCTTTGACTTTTAACTTTTCAGCAGTTTGACAACAGTGTGCTCAGTTTGTGCATATGGGTGTTGTAATTTATTCTGCTTAAGAGTTTTTGAACTTCTTTGCTACATGGTTTGCTGTATTTCATTAATTTTTGGAAAATTCTTAGCCATTACCCCTTAAAATAGTTCTTGCTTATTTTTCTATTTCTTCTTTCTTGTACTTCAACATCATATATGCTAGACAATTTTATATCATCTCACATCTCTTGAACAATCTCTTTCATTGTCTCAGTTTGTGTAATTTCTATTCACTCATACTCAAGCTCACTAGTAGCCCATTATCTACATTCATTCT
>NW_022951525.1:0-436 GCF_012274545.1 Fukomys damarensis | reverse complement strand
TCCTGAGGTGTGGGGTGAGCAGCTGACACACGCCTGCTTTGCGGGCTCGGAGAAGCCAGGCCTCTGCCTGGCCTTCCTGTGGCCTCTTGTGTCCCGTGGGCCACGTTGTTGTGCAGGGTGGCACTCAGGTGTGAGCGGGCTCGGGTGGGTCTCAGAAGTGTCTGGGGATCGATGCTCTGTTGACAAAGGTGTGACCGTAAATGCCGGTTACAGCGAGTCTTGATTTCAGGGCCATCCCTGCCCTGTCCCTAACAGGAATGGCCGAGAACACATCATTATGTAGTTCGTACATAGTTCAGGAGGCCTTTTCCCCTTTGGACACATCATCATTTCTAACTTCTGGGTCTTGCTCCTTGAAACAGAATGTCAGTTGAAGGCCTAGTGGATCAGTTAGGAATACTGGACTTCTGGCTGCACATAATAGGAAAGCTGGCTT
>NW_022951524.1:0-233 GCF_012274545.1 Fukomys damarensis | reverse complement strand
TTACACACTGCATGGTGTGTATGTCTCTCCACCCCGGGAGGTTATAAATACTCTCGGCAAGGGCCAGCTCCATCTTTGTTGCCCCTGTAACCCTAACACCTGGCATAATGTCTTGCACACAGTAGATGTTCAGTACCTGCTTCCTGTATGAAAGAATGGATGGGCTTAAGCTGATAGAACACTGGGTCGGATCTCTGAACCGTCCGAGCCATTCAGGCAGAGTGGGCTCGAAG
>NW_022951523.1:0-914 GCF_012274545.1 Fukomys damarensis | reverse complement strand
GATGAACATGTTGTCTGGGTGGATTAGTCCCTGCAGAATCACAGGTTTCCAGTCCCAGCCTCTCTTGCAGCTCGGGCTGGGCCTGGTCCCACGGGTTGTAGCTCCTTGTAGTTCCTTGCATGCCCCCCTCCCAATATTGAGTCTGTTCTGTTTTGTTAACAGACCCAGATTTGGCTGCTCACCACTCAAAAACCGATATGTACTCAAGAGAAACGAGTTGGTAGAAAAGAAATCAGTTATATTCAAGTGCTGGCATCCTGAGAAGATTGAGGGGCTATTGTCCTCAGAGCACCATCTTGGGGAACTCAGATCCACAAACAGAGTTTTACAGGGAGGGGAAGAAATTGTGGGAGCAATGGACAGGCAGGCCATGTGTTGGGTGGGGTCTTTGTCATCCAAGGTATGTTTCTCCTTTTTTCTCTTCTTCTTTGGCTGGACGATCACAATGCCCTTCAACTTCCAGGAGCTAGTTCCTATAGTTCTTTACACAGGCACATTACTTTTGTGCAAGTTGAACCTCACAGCAATTTAGGTATTTTATGTTAGTTGATTCACAGAACAAGGCTAAGGAATAAAGGATTCACAGAATAAAGAATAAGGAGGAGTGTCACACATTGATATGTAATCTGAAAGTCACCAGATGTTCTTAGTTCTGTAAAGCTAAAGGAAATAGTTTACATCTTGTTATTTAGGTGCAATATCTGATTAGAATTTAGATGGCAGGGCAAAGTGAGAAATTTGCAAAGAACACCTCACACAGCAGTCGCCACTGTTAATCTTCTCAGGCACATGCCTCTGAGTTCCTTCTACCAGGGCCCGAATGACTTGGGTCTCTCCTCACTTCATCTAAGTTTCTGCTCAAATGCCACCTCACCAGAGAGGGCTCTTTCCTCACCTCACATCTAAAGCTGCCC
>NW_022951522.1:0-255 GCF_012274545.1 Fukomys damarensis | reverse complement strand
CAGATGGCAGCATCACTGAGCTAAATCCCCAGTCCTCTTTTTCTTTTATTCATTTATTTTTTTATTTTTATTTTTATTTTTTTTGGTACCAGGGATCAAAGTTGGGCCCCTGCATTTGTGAGGCAGGCGCTGGAACCTCTGAGCTAAATCCCTGACTCTTTTTGTTTTTTTAAAAGACAGGTCTTATTAACATGCTTTGGTTAGCCTCAAACTTTTGATCTTCCTGCTTCAGCCTCTCAAGTACCTGGGAACACA
>NW_022951521.1:0-362 GCF_012274545.1 Fukomys damarensis | reverse complement strand
GCACAGAAGCCTACCCGGTGGGCTTGTAGGAGTAAACGTGATGCTGCCACGCCGCCAATGGACCGGGAATTTGGAAGAGAGATCCAAGGAATGGGGGGAGGCACGAGCATGAACTTGGTGGGCAGGAAAATAGTAGATAAGAAGGAAGGGGCCTCACTGAGAGGCAGGAGAGAAGAAAAGGAGTACTGCTTCAGAAGTTATAGAAAAGTCTACTCAAGATATTGGAGCTCATCAAGCACATTACTGTGTCATTGGCTGCAAGAGGGCCTGAAGCAGAGCATTTTGTCCAGACTGAATGGCAACCCAGGCAGACAAGGAGCAGTCCTGTCCGGTGTGATAAATGCCATCTTGGCAGTGTAAAC
>NW_022951520.1:0-218 GCF_012274545.1 Fukomys damarensis | reverse complement strand
TGATGTAGGGGACGGGTTAATAAAGATGTTAATAGGAACTCCCCAGGAGCTTTCGGCAGCGCTCCAGAAGCAAACTCGTAATGAGCCCAGTCTCAGGCGCACAGATTCATTGAATGCGGATGGCTTCATTAGCTGTGGCAAGGGAAGGCTGCCGGAATCCCAAGCTGGGACTCCACTCACGTTACATTCCCAAACAAGCAGCCAAGCTCACAGGTTCA
>NW_022951519.1:0-227 GCF_012274545.1 Fukomys damarensis | reverse complement strand
TCGGTGATCTATTAAAAATATCATACAGCCGTTTAAAACAAAGAATGAAAACAGGGCATGTGGGGCCACACAGATGAGCCAGGAAGACACAACGTGAAGTGAAATGAGCCGGAGACAAAGGGCCAGTCCTCACTCGGAGGCGGGGGCTGAAAGAGCTGATCTCGGGGAGGCAGGGAGGGTCTCGCCTGGTAGCTGGGAGGGCGCCAGAGAATGGTACTAACATGCAG
>NW_022951518.1:0-295 GCF_012274545.1 Fukomys damarensis | reverse complement strand
CGGGTACGGATGGCGCCCTGCGCACCACCATGGAGCCGTCTTCCCCACGCCTGGAGCGCGTGGAGCTTTTGTCCGCAGCTGGCATCTCGCAACGCACTTGTGTCAGTCCTCGGGTGAGTGCAGCCACCTTTGGGACTGAGCGCTCTGACGCGGGGCCAGGGGACGCGCAGAGCCCAAGCCACCAGGCTGCGGGACTGCAGAAAATGCTTTGGCCACAGCTGGGCACCCAGCGGCAGCGGCGCGTTCACGGCGGGCAAGAAGCCTTCTGCTGCGCCGACTGTGGCTGCCACTTCCC
>NW_022951517.1:0-354 GCF_012274545.1 Fukomys damarensis | reverse complement strand
ACCTTCCCCAAACTTCCTAAGGGGTACAAATTCCTGCTTATATGTACGTGCTTCAAGTATAGTCGCCAACTTTTTATCTTATAGTTTTACCCTGTGATGTATTAAGCTGACTATGTTCAATGTGGTAGACTCTATCTGTTCCTTATTACTTGACTTGATTTTTTTGGTACTGGAGATTGAACCTAGGGCCTCCTACATGATGGGCAAGCACCCTACTCCTGGGGGCTACACTCCCAGCCTTATCTTTGAACTTCGTTTTTAATCTTTAGAAATCCTTCCATATCCTGAGCCGATGAAGATATCCTTCCAACAACCTTCTAAAACCCTTAAAGGTCTGTGCTGCATACTGAAGTC
>NW_022951516.1:0-211 GCF_012274545.1 Fukomys damarensis | reverse complement strand
TTACAGGATTTTGTTTTTGTCTTTTCCCAATAATGGTTTAAATATACATTAAAAGTTTGCTTTCGCCGGGTATTTAGTGGTTCCACCAACTGTCTTGCAAGCTCAGAGAGCAGAGTTCGATCACCCCCCAAACCAAAATAAATAAATGAATAAAATACATGTTTTCACAAAACTCCTTTAGTTAGTGTTTTATTTTTGTTCTTTATTTTCA
>NW_022951515.1:0-513 GCF_012274545.1 Fukomys damarensis | reverse complement strand
AGATGGCTAAAGAATAGAATCCTATAGAACAGCACATTTATAGTAATACACATAAGAAAATACGGTTTAGGCTTTCTTGAATACCTCCCAATAGAAAGTTATCTCACTGTTATTAGAATAGTTTGTAGACTGCGTTTTGGAATTTTATTAGAACTTAAAGAAATTTGAAACAAAAATAAAAGAGAATAAGGCACAGCATGATTATCCAACCTGTACATTGTTTAAATGATAGCTTATTGAAAATGTGCGTAATAAAAGGAGAGTGGTAAGGAGAAAGGATAAGGGAAAAGCAGAAGAGATGAAAAATGAAGGAGAAGTAATACAGAAATAGAGAAAAATGGTCAGAAAAATAAACAGTAGAAGGGAGGAGAAGGAAGATGGAGAGCAGAAAGGGAGAAAGGGAAGGGGAAGAGAAAGAAAGGACAGCAAAAGGAGAAACCAGCTCACGCGAGGAAGAAGACCCAAGTGTTCCTTTTCCTTCGCCAGACCAGACTTAAACTGCTGTCAGTTACG
>NW_022951514.1:0-247 GCF_012274545.1 Fukomys damarensis | reverse complement strand
ACATTGATGGTTATAACTGATATGTATTGACTTATCATTGTCATGTTATTGTCCTGTTGTTGGGTCTTTTTAATTTATCCCCCTCTCCCTTTAGTTTCTTGCCTTACCTAATTGATTTGCTCTGTTGGACCTCATGGTGTTGTGACCTTCATTGGCTTTTTCTAGGATATTGTTTAGAATTGTCTGGAGTGCTAGTTTGGTATTTATGAAGTTTCTCAGGTGTTCTTTGTCATGGAAGTATCTTATT
>NW_022951513.1:0-536 GCF_012274545.1 Fukomys damarensis | reverse complement strand
TTTTTTAGTTCTTTGCATATTCTATATACTAATCTTTGTCTGATGAGTAACTGGCAAATATTTCTTCCCATTCCATAGGTTGTCTTTTCACTCTCAGTGGTTTCCTATGCAGGGTAGAAGCTTTTTAACTTGATGTAGTCCCATTTGTTGATTCATGGTATTGTAATTATTTTTTGTGCAACCAGAGCTCTGTTGAGAAAGTCTTGGTTATGCATTTATCTTCAAGAGTTTTACCTAAATTGAGTTCCAGCAGATCAAATGTTTCTGTTTTATTATTTGGATATTTGATCCATTTTGATTTTAGTTTACTGTATGGATCTCAATTCAATCTTCGCGTATGGAAAGTGATTTTCCCAGTACAATTTGTTAAAGAGGCTATATTTCCTGATTTCTATTCTTAAGTCCCTCCTAACATTTAGAAAGTTCATTAGAGCTTTCATAATGTCAATAAAAATATGAAAATGGCATGTAGCTATAATTTATAGCCATATCTATACTCACCATCTGCTGAAAAACAGGGCATATGGGGTTTAAAA
>NW_022951512.1:0-239 GCF_012274545.1 Fukomys damarensis | reverse complement strand
AGTTCTCTTCTCTTGAGTGCCTTTCCAAGGTGTGATAAAAAATGCAGTGAATGCTACTGCCAAATAATGTCCAGTGGAAAGACAGGTTCATAAAAGCATGACGCTGTGTCCTCGTCCACCTCATTCACCGGATCTGGCACTGTGCTACTTCTGGCTCTTCCTCAAAGTCAAAATGACCGTGAAAGGAAAATGCTCTGAATCGATTCAGGATAAGGAAGCAGCCACACAGTACACCTAAA
>NW_022951511.1:0-1272 GCF_012274545.1 Fukomys damarensis | reverse complement strand
ACAAATGCTGGCCCATTGCAACTGCCTATAGAGAGAGGCAGACCCCTTTAGTAAAACTTCGTATGCTTCTGAAGCCTTCTCAATACGTGTAGGGAAGACTTCAGGCCACCCAGAGTAAATGTAAACACATAACCAACAAATATGTATAGCTCTGCAAGGGGAGACTTCTGTAAAGTCTATTTGTGTGTCCACAAAGGGGGTTGTGCCCTTCCATTGTAGTCCAGGTAGTGCTCTGGGCCCTGAGGTCAGATTTATTTTCTAACAAATTTGAAATCTTTTTCAGACTTGTTCACATAAGGCAGAAATCCAAGGTATGAAGAAATATCTATAACAGTGTCTGGAGAGCTGTTTTTTTTTCCCCATGAGTCATGTCATCATAGATTTTAATCCAAAAGTATGATAGTGCCCCTGGTATCATCATCCTGTTGTCAGGTTGGATCCAGACAAGCCCTTGTTTCTCAGCCAGTTGTTTCTTAGCCTATTATTCTCTTTGTCTAAATATTCTGTAATAGCTAGGGGTTTTTGTATCTCCAGTTTTCTCTTGTGCATGGATGAGCATGGTCATCTGAAGTTTCTGTTTAGCTGCTGCTTTGGCTTCTATGTCTGCCTTAGAATTGCCTTTTGCTATTGCATCTTTTCCTTTTTTGGTGGACAGAGCAATGCATCACTGCTACTTTATCAGGTTCCCATACTGCCTCCAACAACTGCATTATCTCCTGTTTATTTTTAATTTGTTTATCCTCCACTGTGAGAAGACCACACTCTTTACATATTATGCCATAAATATGTAAGGTAGCAAAGGCATAATGGGAGTCTGTATAAACATATATCCTCTTTCCCTTTGCCCATCAGAGAGCCTGCATGAGTGCCCAAAGCTCCACACACTGAGCTGACTATCTGGTGGGGAGGGGTCCCACTTGGACCACTTTATCCTGGGTCATCACTGCATAGCCAGCATAGCATACCCTGTTTTCCATGAAACTGCTCCCATCCATGAACAGGACAAAATCAACATCAGGCAGTGGGGTTTTTGCAGGTCTGGACAACTTGAGAACAGCTCATCAGTGGTGATGGGACAATCATGGTCAGGAGGGCCAGGTTCAGAGGGCAAAAGGTAGCAGGGTTCAAGGTTTTAATTGGAATAAAACTTAGACAGGTTCTCAAAGATGAGGGCCTGATATTGTGTGAATCTATTTTTTGAGAGCCATTGATGTCCGCTGTTTAACAGTTCTAGGATGGCATGGGGAACCGAAATAGTCAATTCCTTTCCTA
>NW_022951510.1:0-11144 GCF_012274545.1 Fukomys damarensis | reverse complement strand
CTTTGTTTCCATTTTTTTTCCTTTTCTCATATTTATTCCTTTCCCCTATCCCTCAGAACTCCCGTTCTGTTTTGGATTTTTTCTTTCCATTTCATATTATTTTATCCATCTTTTATTATGCTCTTCATTTATACTTTGCCTTACTCAAGGGAGAGACACACTTGTTGTTTGTTTGCTTTAGTTTGCCTTTTTTGAAAAAATGAGTTTTGCTCTGATTTAGATTTTTTCCCCATATTTGGCAAGAAATTGAGGGATTTGCACATGCTAGGCAAGCTCTTCACCACTAAGCGATATCACCAATCATTTTTCATTTTGTTTTGAGACAGGAAGATGCTAAGGTGCCCATGCTGGCCTTCTGCCTCGGCCACCAGTGTAGCTGAGATTGTAGATGTAAACCATTATGTGCAGTGGGTTTAGAAATGGTTGAATTGCTGAGCTCTGCCTGCAAGGGTGTGTCTTTAGGACATAGTATCACACTCAGGTCTCCTCAACGGTGGTACTAAAGATGGACAAGGTAGTTCGATTAAAGCAAGTAGAATACACTGAAGAGCTCAGTAAGCAAGTGCTTGTGATCCTTTGGCTCAAAGAGAGAATGGGAACTACTCTCTAGTGTCTGGGAGGTGGGCAATGGGTCAGCTTACCTAAGGAGAAAGGTATAAGAGCTTCACTCTTCTTCAGTACCCCCTTGGCATCCAGAAAGTGATCAGGGTTGAATGTGTCTGGTTTTTCAAAATGACGTGGATCATTGAGAGCAGTAGTCAGGATTGGGTATATTTCAGTGTTCTGAGGAAAGGTTAGAAGATCAAAAGGTATTGCAATGCCTTGGTCCCCACATGCAAAAATGCAAATTAAAAGATAAAACAAAAGAAAGATGAAACAAGCTTTTCCTGTTGAGAAACCAACAAGAGGTTGAGATGGGGGTTTAGAAAATCAAAGAGGCTGACGGATCCCAGCCAGGCTCACCTTGGGGATGATGAACCCTCGGAAGTGAGTGTCTTTGGTGACCTTGTGGGGAGCACCAATGGGTGCCAGGTCCGCAAATCTCTGAATCTCACAGATGACTGCCTCGGTGTATGGCATCTTGGTTTGGTCACCCAAGGCTGGCCGGCGGTGTGAGCCAATCACCTGATCGATTTCTTTGTGGACTCTCTCTGTGGAGACAAGGGCACAATGAACCCCACATCACAAAGGCACTTCAGCAATGTTTTGTTTTGTTTTGTTTTTGACCAATGAGACCAAAAATCTCGACAGAATGGCATTAGACCATTTATACCCTCAAAGCAATGTGCTGTGGCTAAGGGAAAGGAAAAAAGAACTCTCACCCTTTAAAATCCAATGGATGTTATAAATTATCTCCTCACATCCACAGCTACACACACAGAAAAACACACACATGATTATGCATAGAATATTACATTAACTCTAAAATTCCTCCTCTAATATGAAAAACAAATGAACTACTATATGTTATGCATATCATTGTGTCACTGCTAAGTCCTTAATACTATAACCATAGAATATATCAATAAATTAATCCATGAAAAACTGGATGATAAAATGTGTCCATCAATCAATCAATGCTAAATCAATATAGGAAAAATTGAATGGATGAGATGAACAAACCAGGGAATATATGTATTCAATACGTCGATCATATATGGATCAATAAACCTACTAATAGATGGTTCATAAACAATTCAATAAACTCCACTAATTCATAATTATCAGAGTGCTAGATGTATAGCTGAATGTGTGAGTGAATAAAGTGAAGGTGTGAGTAAATAAATGCATGGATGGAAAGCTTGACTGACAAATCACTCATGAATAAATGAGTTATTAACTGAATAAATGAAGGAGTGATGCATTATTGGAGAACTCCCTGCCCAGTACTAGTGGGCTGTGAGTGACACATGCTTCTTGCCTTCCATAATTTGGCTGTATTGTTTTATATCAGGAGTCAGACCAAAGGCCTGTGTGACTCAAATATCCATGTCAGATGGCAGACTGGGCATGGATAGCCTCTCCCTCAATGACCGCCATGGAAACCTAGGCCCTGGCCTGTGCAGTGGCAAGACTCTACTGAGTGAAATGCAGCTGAGGTCAGTGTGACCTCAGTTAGCACCCTTTACCCGGAATTATGGCTTCTCACAGACCTTGTGCATTGCTTACTAATTACACCCAGTGCCAGTACTGGTTTGTTCTATCCTAGCAAGATAAGCAGTGCCTACTCCCTAATAGCCCTTCCTGGCGCCACCTTGCCAGGTATTCAGCAGTAATTCACTAGACTTCAAAGCTCCCTAGCTCCCTATTGCTTCACACAATTGTATTCAATAAATACTGGATTGTTGGGGGCCTTTGTCTTTGCTGCCATGAGCAGCACTGACCAAGACCCAAGATTCAGCTTCTACACTCTCAGTCTCATTTGTGTCTCTTCTTAATTCACCTTGTGCTGTGGGGGACACAGGCCAGGACGCATGGTGGAAGTCCTGATAATGTCCCATTCCCCACTCCCTACATGAGTCCAAAGCCTATAGAGTTCCTGGCCTAAGTGGCCAATGTTATCTCTAGTCCAGGAGAGCCCTACATCCCACCTCTGCAGCCCAAAATGGGGCACAAGACCTTCCCAACTGGATTTCCCTCACCAACCTGTGACATTGGGGTATTTGAGCAAAAACAGGAAGCCATAGCGGAGAGTTGTGCTGGTGGTCTCTGTGCCAGCAAAGAAGAGTGAAAGTGAGGTCAGGATGAGGTTCTTGTGGTGGAACTCAGTGTTCGGGTCAGACTTGTCCTTGGTCCAGAGCAAGGAGAGAGGAGAGGGTCAGGGGAGATCAAAGCCTTGTGCAGTAAGGGTCACCTGGCCCTCTGATCACCCTCCCTCTCTTTGTGGGACTCACCTATCTGGCTGCTTTGCACATCTCTGTCCTTGGAAACCATATCTCTCTTTCTCCCCCAACCCCCACTGTTTCCCACCCTCGGGGTTTCTTTATCCCCTGTGCCTCTGTTCCCACCTCTTCATCTCTTTGCTTGTCTCTCACTTTCAGTCTCACCATTCTCCTTCTGCCTCTGTGGGTCTTTCTCCTATTACTCTTTGGTCTTTCACCCTGACTCTTCCTCCACTAGCCCTTGCCTCTGTTCTCCTTCCCTCCTCATTTCAGTTCCTCCTTCTCATCCCAAGTCAGCTATCATCAGTTCCATTAAATGCAGCTATTTGGGGAATGTCAGCAAATACAAAGGTGGGGAGGGGAGGCATTCAGAGTTATCAGTTTCTCCTTCTTACCTTCTCCTTCCATGAACTTCATCTTTCTTTCACTTCTGCTTCTCCTCCCTTCCCTTCCCTATTCTCTCCACCCTATCCTCTGTTCTTCTTTCCCCTCTCCTCCTCTTTCCTTTCCTTCTGTTCACCTCCCCTTTCTCCCATCCCATCCCATCTAGTCTCCTAGATCTCACTTTCTCCATACGGAGCAGGTAGCTATCAATGAAGTCTCTGGCGGCGCTGGGGTCCAGGGTTTCACGGTGTTCCTCCACACTGTGGCCAATGAAGGTTTTGATTTCCTGCAAATTTTTGTAAATTTCTCTGTGTGTGCCCGGAAAATGTTTCAGGATGCTGGGGTAGAGCTCAAACACCTGTGAGAAACAAGGGGAGATGAGGCTCTCCTATGACTCAACAGATGAGAGAGCTGGGAAGCTGTTCTGGGCCCAAGACCTGCACGGGGAATCACTATCCCTCATTCTCCCTATCCTCTGAGTCTACCTCTGTCCTGCTCTTTCATACAGACCACAAACCCACACACACACACGTGCACACACAACAATTTGTCTTCCAGAATCCATCTCTATCCTTTATTTGCTATTCTCTGTCTTCTCTCTCTTGCTCCCTTCTCTCTTCTCCAAGATTTGACTTTCTTTTCTCTCCCACTTTATTTCTGCACTCACTTCACTCCCCTTTCTTTTGCTCTGGTTCCTGGTCCCTGTTCACTGTGTGTCCCTCATTTCAGTTCTGTATTTCTGTCACTCTGTGCTGTCTCCACCCTTTTCCAGCCCAAAGTGCATTTATGGTCTCCCCAAAGCAGGCCATCATCCCCCCCCTCGCTTGCCATGGGTGCTGCCCTCAGCCCTGTCCTCTTGCTCTCTCTCTCTCTCTCCTGACCTGACTGGAAAAGGAACTGATGAGTGAAAAGTTCCGATAGATCAGGTCCAGAAGCCTCAGGAACTGGCGATCCTTGTAGTCAAATCTTTTTCCAAAGACAATGGAGCAGATGATGTTGGCAGTGACAGATTGGAAGAGGAACAAGGTGTCCATGAGGCCACCTGGGGGGAAAGACAGTTGCACACAGGAAATCAACTCAAGAGCCTGGGGAGCATTTGGCTGCTGTTCTGTCTTGGTGGCTGTGATCTCTTAATAATAAAAGATAAGAATATAGCAATAAAAACTGACACTCAATGGCCTGTACTATGTGACAGGTTGTATTCTATGTACTTCGTGTGTTATTTTAACTTAATTTCCTCTACAAAATTGTAAGGAAGATATTATTCTATTTTTGCCCCACTTTATAAATGGATGAATGATCAATGGTTTAATGATTTGACCAAGATAACATAGCTACTCATCACTGGGGCCAGGATTCTGAGCAGGCAGCACAGAGACGGAGCCAGGGCTGATGGTCCCTACCCTGCATCTCACCCTGGGCTCAACTCCCACTCTGTAAAGAAACAAAGTTAAGCCCCGAGAAATAGGGGGTACAGCAGTATCCAATTAATTACTTGTGCAAATTTTAAAAGAGCTGATCACTACTTCATTCCTGTTATACCCACTTCACCTCTTCTCCATCCTCCGGGGCTTGGCTGAAAAGGAGGGAGTCTCTGAGCCCAAGAATATCAGGTAGGTAGATCTCTCTCTCTCTCCCTCTCTCTCTCTTCCCTCTTTCTTTCACCTGTCATACTCTTCTTTCCTGCAGGCCTTTCCATAAGACTTGTCCTTCTATCACTCTTATTTTCAGTCTCAGTTTGTCTCTGTCTTTATTTTTTTTCTGCCACTGTGAGTGTCTTCCACTGTCTTGTCTTTCTTTGTCTTCTGTTTGCTCCATCCAAGGCCTTCCTTCCCTCTTTCCTCATATCTGTCTCCATGTCACTCTGCTTCCCCATTACTTCTCTCCCTCCCCACTGCTTCTCCCCAGCTTCAAACTCTCCACATGCAATGAAGACCTGGCATGAATGGAAGGATGCTGACCGAGGAGGCGCTAACAAGCAGTGCTGTCACCTCTACATCCCTGTCTCAGAGGATCCAAAAGGGACTGAAAATCCCTCCCAAGAGCAGAGCACCCACCTGCCTCTTTCCTCACTGCCTGCTCATCAGCACTTCACTGAGGGAAGGCAGACACAGTTCACTATTTTCACCAATTCTACTATTCCTTCTTTCTCCTTTGCTATCTTTTGTATGAAGCTTGTTTTTGCTTTTGACACATACATTTAACACACAAATTGATTTCTCTGGACCCAAATGAATAGCATGCTGTTACTCAGCCTCTTTCTCTGAGTTATTTTTGGACATTGTAAACTTCACAGTTCCTTCCCTGGCTATCTGTGTTGCTCTGCTCCTTGTCAGAGTTCATTCCTACTCCATCTCTCTCTGTCTCTAGTGCTCTGTCTGTCTCTATTTCTACCCTTCTCTGCCCTTTGTGTACCTCTCTGTGTTTCTGTTGCTGTGCACCTTGCCCCTCTGTCTGCATGTTTGTCATTGTTTCCTACCCATCTCACCCCTCAAAACTCACCCTGGTATTTCCGCAGCTCCTCCACCAGACACTGAGCCTCATCCTGAATCCGCTCCTCCACGCTCCTCTTTCCCATCCCAAAGTCCCTCATGGTGGCCAAGGAGAATCTCCGAAGGGCCTTCCAGCGTTCCCCATTTGCCATGCCCACACCTAATAGTTATAGGGGAGACAAAAGAGGCATGAGAATTTCAAGAAGGTCACATCCCTCCCCAACATTTTCCTTCCCTCTCACACTCAACTTCTCCATGTCCCATTCTCCATCCTGCCCCATTCCGGTGCCTCTGAAGTACTCACCATATCCCTGGAAGACAGCTTCTGTGACAGCAATTGTCCCCCGACCAGAGAAAGCCTCAGCTTGGTCCACCAGGGCCTCCCGTATGGTATCTGTCCCACATAGCATGATCACGGGCCTTAGCCCCAAGTAGATGGTGAAGACATCTCCATATTTCTCTCGGAGCTGCCAAGCATACCCATTCCAGAATCACTATTACTCATTGTTAAACCATTAAAAATGCTTCAACGATTAAAATGCTTGCTCTGAAACCATTTAACTAGTTGTTAAACCACTAAAGTGCTTAAATACACATAAGTAATTAGATGCTACCCCAACGACCCTTAGTTGCTCCTAAGCTTCCTTGATTCTTTCCCAGGACCTAAAGGTTTAACCTGGGACTCACCAGGCTTTTTTCCCAGTGATTGGGGGCCTAAGCAGTACAGCTGGTTGAGTATCACTAATCTCATCTTAACCTGTACCCTTCAGTCGAGGCACATCTCCCTGGTATCTCAACCAAAATAATCCTTAGTTCCCTAACTTCTACCTGAATTGTGATCCTAAATAATTTCCTGGGAGAACAACACTGACTCACGCTCTTGGTAGGGGGCAAAGGAAAGTTACTGCCCTCTAGAAATGATCATGAAACGTGAAAACTCAGATCAGTACAGCCTCTTGAGAAATATCCAGACAGAACAGTCACCCCTCAGAATTTGTGAGGAGTGGATCTCAGATATCAAAATTCTCTGTAGTATTTGTACATAACTCATCCTACTACATACTTCAAACCATCTCTAGATTACTCTTAACTAATACAATAGGAATACTCTACAAGTTGTTCTTCTACTATATTGTTTAGGGATTAATGAGAAGAAAATTGTACATTTTCAATACAATTATAATTTTTTTCAAATATTTTCATTGGAAAGCTGAGGCAGAACCCACAAATATACAAGGCCAGCTATATTTGCTGAAACTAAACACATGCATACTCAATAACTCCACCACCAAATACTGATTCAAAAAAAATGTGTACTCATTCACCAAGGGGAAAAAATATTCACATAAGCCTTCTTAGTAATATGATCATTAGCATGTGGAATAAATACTGAAAGTTACACAATGGCATGTTATGCAACAATGAAAAGCAGCCAACTAGAGCTTTAACCAATACTCTAGAGGAAATTCACAGACATGTTGAGTAGAAGCAAATTGACACGAAAGTAAGTTTGGTTTACATCTGCTTCTTTCACATGATGTACAAATACCTCATAAAATTCCAGAGAGTGGGTAGTTTACAAAGAACTTAGTTTTTTCCTTCTTCTTCTTTTTTGTACCCTCAGGTCCAAGTTCACAGGGGCCTGGAAACTGATAGGAGTTGAAGCCCATCCTGGGCTACATAGCTTGACTGTTTCCAAAAAAATAAAAAGCATATAGTGGGGACCTGATTTTGTCTCAGGATCAAGAACTACCTCTATGGGAAGTGATTCCGACCTGGATATCTAAGAAACCTCACCAATGAGGCAGGGGAGGCTGAACACTAACCAAAGGACAATACCTAAAGGATGGCACCTTGCTCCAGATTTTCCTGCAAGAAAATGGAAATTTTTCCTGCAAAGAAGAGTGGGCGATCCTGGGCGTGGTGGTGCACACATGTAATCCAGTACTTGTGACAGTAAAGTACGAGAATCACTGTTAATATAAGTCCAACCTGGGCTATAAAGTAAGTTGAAGGCAGCCTGATTACAAAAACAAATTCTCTGAACAGAGATATGAAGGAATAGATGAAACAGAGAAGACAAAGGAAAAGCAAAAGAAAGGGAAGAAACATCAAAAAATAAAATTTTGTTTTTTGTTTTATTTGATTTTGCGGAATTTTTGTTGTTGTTTCCTTTTTTGTTTTGATTTTGTTTTTGGTCTTTTTGAGACAGGATCTCTCTATGTAGTTCAGGCTGGATTTAAACTCTATATATAGTCCAGGATGGCCTCAAATTTGCAGCAATCCTCCTGACTCAGCCTCCTGACAGTGGAGATTATAGGAGTGCACCACCACACCCAGCTTAAAAAATAAAATTTCAAAGTTAAGAAATTTCCAGCTCATTATAAAAAACAGACTATTTAAGGCACCACTTTACCAACAAGTGTTTTATATCTATAGTAGAGTTTTTTATCGTATTGAAATAATGTAAAATACTGCATTTTTATACATGAAATTGTTAATTTGACTCGAAATTTTATTTTTTTCAAAGAATTCATGGCCATCTTCAATTCACAATGATAGAGAACTGCTATACACCATATGGCCCAGGATGCCAGAGGAGATTGGTAACAGCTTTCAAGGCTTGGAAATTCTGTCCATTCAGTCCAGTGTGCCAGAGGACACCAGCAGCAGCTTGCAACATTCTGAGGAGCACAAAAGCAGTGTAAAACCCTCTGGCAGGCCTGTCTGTTCAGTGCAGTGCACCAGAGGACACCAGCAAGAGCTTGTAACCCTCTGGAAAGTCCACCCCTTTGGCCAAGTGCACCAGAGGAGCCCAGCCACTAAGGCGCAAACACAGTGGTGTACCCCACCCCATAAACAATAGAAAGAGGGCCTCTCTGAGGCTCCTAGATGAAAATTGAAGCCCAATGGAAAAGTGAAGAAAATCTCTCAGATAAAGGCACACCACACCACCATGGTTGGTAGGTCGGAGGAACCAGCACCTCACTTCAGAACCTGGTCTAACTTTAGGGGAAAATAGCTGGAATGTGCAGTAGAACCTCACAGAGTTCAACCCAGCAAGTGGTCAGAGATCTCAACTTGGGCTTTGCAGACAGAAATCAGCCTGAACCTCTGGGGATAGCAGCTGGCTTGCTGAGACTAATTAATTTAGACCTACACACTCTTATCCACACTATCTATTGTGTAAACAGAGGCATACCCTGAAGGAGGCGCTATATTAATATTTGTATATTTATTTTCAAGGTAATTTTTTCTCATCTTTGATAACTTGAAAATTGTATCTATCTGTCTTTTCTCAATTTTTTTTCTATTTTTATCTTCTTTTTTCTTTTCTTTTCTCTCTCCCCGTCTCTTTCTCTCTCCCAACTTGATCTTCATTACTCTCCCTTTTTGTTCCTCTTCTTATTCTAATTCTAACTTATTTTGTTTCTTTTCCTTTTCTTCTCTTTTTTATTCTCTCAATAGCCATTAGTTTTAAAAGATAGTGATCACAGTCTCTAGCCTCCCAATTGTTCTTAGTTGATTCTGTTCTTGTGTATATTTTGTTCAGTCTTCTCTTCTCTTCACAGCTTCCTAGAGTTTACCTGATCTTCATGTGTCCTCTGACCTCACTTCTAACCTATCTTTATGCTATCTAATTATCTATCTGTCCCTCCCTACCCATTCCTTCTAAATACCCATCCTAAAGGGTAAAGTTGCTATATTGAAGAGTTTATTCACTATAAGCATATTTTGGGATGGTCTGCAATTTTGATTTAATTCACACAGCTAAAGGTGATAGATTAATAACTACCACAAATTGGTCATTTTCTAAGCTGTGCTTGATGCTATTGTGTTGCTGATTGTATCATTTGGGCTAAGGTGTTGAGATTGATCTACTCCATTGCCCTCCGTGGTGTAATGAAAATGAGATTGCCTCAGTCAATAGGGAATCAAAACATAAAGACCAGCTATATCCAGAAGATCAAAGTATTAACCCAGGAATTAAACCAAGGACAGGACCAACAACAAAAATAGAAATGAAAAGACATTTAAACAAGGCACAAACACAGACTTCCACCCCACCAACGGTAAACTCTGGGGGAAATGAATTGGAAAAGTTTGTCAGTCAACCATCTGGACACCCTGAACCAATAGCACAGGAAGGAACAAAACAGATGAATACGGCTTTAGAAAAATTCAGAACAAAAATAATTTCCCAGATAACCACAGAGATGGTGAGATGAATGAAAGACATGATTAGAGACTCTAGAACAGAAACAAATAAAAAAAACATGAGCTCAGGACCATGATGGAAACCACGAATGCCCAGCATAGGAAAGAAATCAAATCCATGAAATAGGTTCAAACAGATAACGAGGAGATTAAAAGCTATAAAAATCATTCACAGCAGTATGAACAAATGTGAACATAGAATTGCACATATAGAAGATAGGATTATGGCCAGTGACCATGAAAAGAGAGATCTCTTAAAAACAGTAAGGGATCATGATAAATCAATCCATCAACTCTTAGATGATGTAAAGAAGAATAATATAAGACTTGATAGGAATCCAAGAAGTAGCAGGAAAAAGTATAAATGACACCAAAACTCTGTTCACAGAATTAATGAAAGAAAACTTTCCAGGCGGAAGAATTTCACATACAGATAAAGTGAGGCATATAGGACTCCAAATAGCCAGGATAAAGAAAACTCTATACCTAGACATATAATAATCAAGACCCTGGAAACTGAACAGAAGAACAAAATGCTATCAGCAGTTAGAGAAAAGAAACAAATCACATGCAAAGAAAAGCCCATCAGAATCACGGCAGACCATTCGTTCAACACAAACCCTGAAGTAAAGGAAGGACTGGAGTGAGGTATTTCAAGTCCTAAAAGAAAACATCCTCCAACCTATACTGATTTATCCTGCAAAGCTATCTTTCAAAATTAATGGGGAAATAAGATACTTCCAAAACAAAGAACACATGAGAAATAGCATGAATACCAAACTGGCCCTCTAAACACTTCTAAACAGTATCCTGGAAAAAAAAATGCAGGCCACAACTCCATAAGTGCCAAAGGAGCAAATATACCAGACAAGGCAAAAAACTAAAGGGAAGGATGGAAAAATAAAAGAACTGCCAACCGGGAAAATAAGATCACAATGAAAAGTCAACAGATAACAGTTATAAGCATCTACCGCCTCAATTGACCAATCAAAAGAAATAGGCTGGCAGAATGGATTAAGAAGTGAAAAACATTATGCTGTATACAAGAAACCCACTCACTCCACATAGAATCTCATAGGCTGAGAGTAAAAGGATGGAAAACAGCTCTCCATGCAACAGGATCCTGGAAAAAAGAGCGGGGTAGCTATCTTATTTACAGATGGAGTAG
>NW_022951509.1:0-244 GCF_012274545.1 Fukomys damarensis | reverse complement strand
CAATCTTCTCTGGACATGATTTGGGGGACAGAGGTAGGAAGTGGCATTATAATTAAGCACAGAGAATGGATATGATTCACAAATCCTAAAATAGTTATTTGGCCTTTTAGAGAAAAAGCTTGTCAAATCTTTGCTATAAAATATAAACATTAAACTTTGAGATCCTCTGACTTAAGGTTTCAAACTCTATAATTAATCAAATCAAAATCTTGTTCACCTTAATCATTAATAATGTGACCAAGTT
>NW_022951508.1:0-261 GCF_012274545.1 Fukomys damarensis | reverse complement strand
TGAGAGAACTGATGATTTCCTCTTGCATATTTGTTGAGGACTCTGTTGGTACAAATACTTTTTGCTGGAATTTTAATGAACAGCCCTAGGAAATTTCTTAAAACATTTTTTATTGGAGGTGTGACAAACTTGTCTTTGGAGCTTCAAATTTCAGAGTGAAAATATAAGATACCTTGAATGCATTTAACGGAACAAACGTCTAGAACCAGGAGTTTTTCTAGTCAGTGATGTTTTTATAAATATCTAAATTGGCATGAAGAA
>NW_022951507.1:0-204 GCF_012274545.1 Fukomys damarensis | reverse complement strand
CAAAAAGCTACAGGGTGTGGGGATCGTTGCCAAGTGTAGAGATGAACCCGACAGAGTTCTTAAATAACCGCATGCCCTCAGCCTCAGGCCTGACTTCATGCTATTCCAGTGGCGTGACTTGTTTCCTCCAGTGATTTAAGATAACACTTATCACCCTCTGCCTTAGAATCGAGTTACTCATCTGTGTGCCCCGCTTTTACCACT
>NW_022951506.1:0-210 GCF_012274545.1 Fukomys damarensis | reverse complement strand
GAATAGAAGGAGGGTCCCTAAATACAGGATGTGATGTTCCAAGACAGAATGTTCAGGGCAAGCGAGGCTTCAGAGGGTCCTGCCTTTGGCCACTAGACTCCTGCAGATGGCAGGAAGAGATTACAATCAGGAGCCAGGCTGAATGCAAAGGGGTTTGAATGCAACTTTACCATTTCAAAATTATGTGATCTTAAGCTCGGTTTCCTCGTC
>NW_022951505.1:0-1864 GCF_012274545.1 Fukomys damarensis | reverse complement strand
CTACGAGTTCGAGACCAGCCTGGGCTACACAGTGAGTTTCAGGTCAGTCTCAATTACGTAGTGAGACCCTGCCTCAAAAAACCAAAAAAAATCCAGGCATAGGCAGTCTCCCAGGTGGAGTTCCCTGGGAGCCCCAGACCTCAAAGACACCCCCATCCTCGACATGAAGCGCTGTAATATTTGCCTGAAACTTACACGCGTTTTCCTAGATGCTTTCAGATCGCTGCAAGGTGATTTATCATCGTGCAATGCAAATGCTACCTCAGTCGCTGTGGGCTGTATTGTTCAGGTGGTCCCGAGAGGAAAAATGTCCTCCTGTTCACTGTGAGTGCTATTGCTTTCTTCAGAAATTTTGGCTTTGTGGTTGGCTGGCTTCACGCACTCAGGACCTCTGTATGTAAATACGCACCGGCTAAGAGCATTTTTCATGTAAGTATATGCTGAGCTAACAGCATTCTCTTCTGGTATGTTTTGTTTGGTACCAGGGATGGAACTCGGGCCCTAGCGCTTTCCAGGTGGGCGGCGGAACCACTGAGCCGAATCCCCGGTTCGATTCTTTATTTTTTGATAACAGAATGGGCTTTGTGAACGCTTATACAAAACCACAGTTTGCCTGTACTCAGTATCGTTTAGGTGTCCATCAAGTCTTCGTGCATTAAAAATTTGATCATAAAAAGAAGATATTTTTGCTATAACGTGGAGAATTCCTTGAACCACGCCTCGGTCTGTCCTTGCTTCTGAAAGTGAGGGTCCTTTTCCCTGTGTGTCCCCCGTTGTGTCGTGTTCGATAATGCCGTGTAGTACGGTAATAGGTCTGAGGCCTCATTGCAGGTGCTGAGGTCTCATTGCAGGTGAATTATAATTACACCGAAGGATGGCCCCTAGGAATTTTTAAATTGTGATCAGCTCTGCTCCTATGACTTTGTAGAGTTCCGTGCTGTTGAAATCAAATGTTACCAACGGCACTTTTTGGGAGGTCTTCTAACTAATCTGGAAGCGTCGTTCCTTATGCTGGGCTCTCCATAAATCAAAGTTCGTTAAGAGAAAAACAAAAAGATAACAGGAGGTAGGGACACAGAGCTTTAATCTGATCGCCCCAGCACCAAATTCCTGTTCTGTCGACTCCGGAGTTGCATCTTCCCGCTGTCCTGAGGGTCGACTATCTCCTTCCAGACCCTCAGTCTAATGTTTAATTCACCATTTCGAAAACTCACTTCCTCCCAGCAAAAGAAAGCCAACTTTGTGACGCTACGGTCAGTGCTTACGGTATTTGAAGTTAGTGATGTTTTGCTTTTGAGCCGATACATGTTTGAAAGAAAACAAGTATCTGATAAGAGAGGGACTTGATGACACTCTGATTACATCTTCCTCCTGCCCCGTCTGCCTGATCCGCCCCAGCTAAATCTTCCAACATGAGTTGTATTTCTAGGAACTCCGAAGATTATCTGCAAAACAGAAAATTGAAAATGCTGGGTGGGTCTCCCCGAAACATCTTACCCACAGCTCGCGGGGGCTGACGCGGCCGAGAAAGACCCGTGACACCATCCGGAGGGAGTTGGAGCGTTAGCAGGAGCCAGGAAACCACGCTTTTCTGAGCCTCTGTGGGAGGAAAGCTTGACCAGAAACCGCATCCTCAAGCTCCTCCTGCCCGGGTGGAAGGAGAGGACCAGACTTTTATGATCTCCGGGGGCAGAGTTTCGTGGTCATCAACTCCCCTTCCATCCGGCAGGGCCTCCGAGTTTTTATACGAGTGGTTCTCAAAGACCACGCGCTGCTTAGTGGACGGACCCATCCGTCCCTGAGGTCAGAGCCGAACGTATCGGTCATTGTTTTATTATAGAGATAATTTAAAGTACACGGGAGG
>NW_022951504.1:0-224 GCF_012274545.1 Fukomys damarensis | reverse complement strand
TGGGGATTTAGCTCCGGTGCAGCTGACTGCCTTGCAAGTGCAAGATCCTGAGTTTGATCCCCCCATCCCCGTACCAATAAATAAATAAACAAACAATGGCAGGAATGAAAGGCTGGGTATACTCAATACCTGCGTACCCATGCCTTGCACACGGCTTTAAGCCAGGGAATGTACGATTTAATCTAAACACTTTTTCATGCCACAGATGACCTGTGAATGACTGA
>NW_022951503.1:0-1462 GCF_012274545.1 Fukomys damarensis | reverse complement strand
TTTTTCAAGAAGTTTGATGTTCAGCATCAGGTTTTTGTTTGAGCTCACTCTATTGTTCTAATAATATGAGCATTCACTGCTATGAATTACACTCTTAAGACTGCTTTCAATGTGTCCCATAATTTCTATGTTTTTTTGGTATTTTCATTTAATTGTATAAACTGCTTGATTTCTTCTTTAATTTCCTCTGTGACCCATTGGTTATTCAGTAGTATGTTGTTCAAATTCCAAGTTTTCATGACATCCTTGTGGTTTCTTTGCTATTGATCTCCAATTTCATCACTATGGGCTGATAATAAACAGGGGATAACTTCAAATCCTTTACACTTACTTTAACATGTTCTCTGATCAAGTATGTGGTCTATTTTGGAGAATGACCCATGTGGAGCTGAAAAGAATTTTTATTCTGTTTTTGTGGGGTGGAACACTCTGTAAACATATGTTAAGTCCATTTGTTCAAGAGTATGATTGAGTTCTACTTTTTCACTTATTTTCTGTCTAGGTGATCTATTTGTGGCATGGGATATTGCGGTCCCCACTACTATTCACTAGTGCTTACTTGATTTTCTGTGTCCATATTTGTTTTACATAGCTGGGTGTACTAGTATTTAGTGCATATATATTTATGATTGTCATATACATATATATATCTTAGATTCCCTTTACCAGGATGTAGTGTCCTTCCTGTCTCTCTTAATTAGTGTTGGTTGGAAATCCATTTGATCTGCAAATATAAGAGCTACTCCTGTTTTTTTTTTATTCCTGTCACATGGAATATTGTTTTCCACCCTTTAACTTTCATTCTATGTGTTTCTTTTTTAATTGAGTGTGTTTCTTGTATGAAGCATATTATTGGTTCTTGCTTCTTGAACCTTGTGCCAGTCTATTTCATTGATTGGTGAATTGATACCATTAACATTAATGGTTATAAATGACAAATATTCAATTATCCTTGTCTTGACTTTTCCATTTTGTTTGACTCTCCCAATTTGCATTTAATTTCTTGTTTTATCTGATAGATTCATTATGCTGAACTTCCTGGGCTTGTTATCCTCATTGTTTTTTGCTAGGATACTGCTTAAAATTTTTTGAAGTGCTGATTTGGTATTCATGAAATTCCTCAGATTCTTTTTGTCATGAAAATATTTTATTTCTCCATCAATTTTGAAAGATAGTTTTGCAGGGTACTTCAGTCTCAGGTTTCTGGAGGTCGTTTTCCTTTAGGGCTTGAAATACATCATTCCAAGTTCTTCTTTCCTTGAGGTTTTGTTTTGAGAAATCTGCTGTGATTCTGATGGGCTTTCCTTTATGTGTGATTTTTTTTCTTTTCTTTTACTATAGAATTTTGTTTTTCTTTTGGATTTCTAGAATCTCAACTATTATATGTCTAAGTGTAGATTTTTTTTTTTGAACATGGCTAGTTGGAATCCTATATGCCTCAGTTGTTTGTATGTCAAGTTCT
>NW_022951502.1:0-946 GCF_012274545.1 Fukomys damarensis | reverse complement strand
CAGGTGAGAGAACATGATATGTGAATAAAAATAGTGGTCCTCAAATTTGAAGAGATACCAAAAGTTAATAAAAGTGTTATCTAAGAATTTATTAGGCTGAACATGGTGGTGCATGCCTGTAATCTCAGCACTTGGGAGGCTGAAGCAGAAGGATCGCTGTGAGTTCGAGACCAGCCTTGGGCTACATAGTGAGTTCCAGCTCAGTCTCAAATACGTGGTGAGACCCTGTCTCAAAAAAAGAAAAATAAAAGTATTTATCACTATGACTTTTACCTTCTCTGCATTAGTCTTCCAGGGTTTCCAAAACAATGTTCAATAGACTGGGTGGCTTGAACAATGGAAATTTATTTTCTCCTGGTTCTAGAAGCTGGAAGTACAACATCAAATGTGGCCAGGGTCAGTTGTATGGTAACTTCTCTCATTGGCTTGCAGATAGACACATTTTGTTTTGTCCTCATGAGGCTTTTTATGAGAGCATGTCCTTCTAGTATATCCTCCTCTTCCACTGAGCTAGGGCCACAAATTTATTAGCTCACTTAATCTAATTACTTTCTTAAAGGATGAATACAGTCTCATTGCAGGTTAAGATTTCAGCATAGAAATTTGGGGGCTCAAGGCTGATAATGTTACTCTCTTTTCCTCGGCTCTTCTCTTTGTGAACCAGTGTCTTTTATGCCTTATTTTTTTTCTATGTTTAGCTGGGAATATATGTTTTGTCGTATTTCATATTCCCTTGCTACCTTTTCATGGTCTGTGTAAACTTTTCAGATTTTTAAACATATAATATTGTTCCTCCTTTAGCCCTGAAATCACATTTATCTTCATGTTCTCTGATTATCTAATCTTATACTTTTCTTCTTTTTCTAGATGCTCCAATATGAACATGACTGAAAGCAATAGCTGAATTTGGGCTAAGAAATAGAATTTGAGGGAGTTTAAAGTGTTA
>NW_022951501.1:0-432 GCF_012274545.1 Fukomys damarensis | reverse complement strand
ATCAGCTTCTCTCGCCGCTTAGCCGTTTAAAGCGAAAGCGGTCAGTTTCATGAATGTGAAGTGACTACAGAGAAATGTGCTGCAACACTGTGAGTTTACCAGTGAAGTCCACTTCTTATGGGGAGCACAACTGTAGTCCTTTTTGTTTGCAGGTCTCTGAGGCACTTTTAGCAGAGAAGCCCTTCAGGCCTAAGGGAGTGCCTAGCAGCTCTGAGTGCTCACAAGCCTCCAGAACTCTGTATACTTGGGGAGAGGTTCATTTGACGTTTAACACAAACGCACTTTGCTTAGGGCTTCTGCGGTTTAAAGTGTAGTTCTCCCCGGGAAACAGCTTCTCTCGCCGCTTAGCCGATTAAAGCGAAAGTGGTGAGTTTCATGAATGTGAAGTACTCCACAGAGAAAGCTGCTGTAACTCTGTGAGTTTACCAGTGA
>NW_022951500.1:0-646 GCF_012274545.1 Fukomys damarensis | reverse complement strand
TCTTAAGCATCATCAGGAGAGAGAACATTCTAGAGTAACATCATTAAAAATAGCTCTGATAAAGCACAAGCACTACTACGTATTATACAGCAGGTACAAGGTATTTTACATTCACAGAGGTATGATACAGTGTTATGCCTAAGTAGCGAAGTCCCCAAAGACCACCAAGGAATCAGGTCCGATGCAATTGCAAGAGGAGTTTATTGAAAGCTCTAGCCTGGACTCTCAGGTGTCACCACCACAGTGGCTTTAGACTGAGAGCCCAGATCCAATTTTGAACTTGGTTTATATAGGATTTTTTCCTGCTTATAATTACTATTTCTAGTTCTCCCTTTTCATTAGGTAATCAACGGGTAAACCAGGAGGGCACATTGTAACATTACTTAATGCTTATATTTCCAAAATCATCAGGGTTACTGGGAGAGTACGTATTGGAAAATTACCTAATGCTTACATTTGAAAAATCATCCGGGGGTGCTGGAAGGGTACGTATTGGAAAGTGACCTAATGCCTTCATTTACACAATTAATTCCTCTTTTCATTAGATCATCTGAATTTTTTGCTAACTAAGATATATAACTACCTATGTCAACTACAATTAATTCCTATATCAGCTATAACTAATTCCTATATTGATTAGATCACA
>NW_022951499.1:0-532 GCF_012274545.1 Fukomys damarensis | reverse complement strand
CCTAAGAGAGTGCCTAGCAGCTCTGAGTGCACAAAAGCCTCCAGAACTCTTTATACTTGGGGAAAGGTTCAGTTTGACGTTAGAAGCCAAACGAGCTTTGCAGAGAGCTTCTGCGGTTTAAAGTACAGTTTTCCCTGGGAAACAGCTTCTCTCGCCGCTTAGCCGATTAAAGCAAAAGCGGTCAGTTTTATGAATGTGAAGTACTCCACAGAGAAAAGTGCTTCAACTCTGTGTTCCAGTGAATTCCACCTCTTATGTGGAGTAGACCTGCATTCCTTCTTGTTTGGAGGTCTCTGATTGGCAGAGATTAAAACACTGTTGTTAGGCACTTTTAGCAGAGAAGCCCTTCAGGCCTAAGAGAGTGCCTAGCAGCTCTGAGTGCACACAAGCCTCCAGAACTCTGTATACTTGGGGATAGGTTCAGTTTGACATTAGAACCCAAACGTACTTTGCAGTGGGCTTCTGCAGGTTAAAGTGCAGTATTCCCCGGGAAACAGCTTCTCTCACCGCTTAGCCGTTTAAAGCGAAAGTG
>NW_022951498.1:0-207 GCF_012274545.1 Fukomys damarensis | reverse complement strand
GCCTGCCCTGTAACACAGGGTCACAAGTTTATCCCCCGTACCAACAAAACAAAGCAAACAAACCAAAAAGGCAAAGGATGTCTCCGTTTTATGATGAAAATAGTTTCTAAGTTAAAGTTTCCAAGTTCACAGAGTGAAATGCTGTGAAATATGTGCAAAAAGTAGAATATATTTTAAAGTATATGTAAGTGTAATATAGGACACACA
>NW_022951497.1:0-210 GCF_012274545.1 Fukomys damarensis | reverse complement strand
CGCCCGTCACAGTATTTTTTTCTTTTCCAGTTTCTAGTGTTTCTTTATGACCTGCGCGGGCTTCATAAAGAACTGCCAGCGCAGCAGAAACTTCCGTGTCAAGACAGTTTCACACGAAGGACTGCCCAGACTTACATAGTAGCCTACAGGGGTTCGTTTTTTTCATTTAATTCTGCAGTAAGGTTGTTTTAAAATGTTTGGTAGAGCGTC
>NW_022951496.1:0-216 GCF_012274545.1 Fukomys damarensis | reverse complement strand
AATTTTTCTTCCAAATACATAATATTAAATTATACATTTTTATTTTTATTTACATTTTTAGTTCTCACACCAGAGAAACTATTTGGAATTTATACATGTATGTCCTATTTATTTCACTTAAGAGTATGGGCTCAATATGCATTTGTTACCTACAAATGTCTCTGGTTTCTCAATATTTGTGGCTGAGTAGTACTCCAACAAATAGAAAAATCACAT
>NW_022951495.1:0-273 GCF_012274545.1 Fukomys damarensis | reverse complement strand
AGCCCTCTGACCTACTGAAGAGTCAGGGACAACCCTCTCTGCACCTTGCTTGTGGCCTCTGAGGCTTCTCACGATCTCAGTCTGTCCAGCACTTGCCCATTTCCTCCCTTCCTCCGCTCTGACATCACTCCCCATCGCCCAACCTTTCGTATCACCAGGGGTTCCCTCTTCCTCCAGAGAGTGCTCACCTTAAAGGGTTCAAACACGCTGAATGGGACTTTTCCCAGGATCTACACCGTTAGCTGAATCTCGCTCTTCCACTGACGCTAGTTC
>NW_022951494.1:0-311 GCF_012274545.1 Fukomys damarensis | reverse complement strand
ATCCACAGATTCAGGGTCTAGTTTGGCATGTTGACGGAGGCCATCAGTCAGCCTTTGTAAAAATGCAGATGGATTTTCATTTCTATCCTGTATGATCTCATTAAGCTTTTCATAATTAATGGACTTCATGGTGGCTCTACAGAGCCCATGAAGGAGACAATTAATGTACCTGTTTCGAGCTTCAATTCCCACCTCTTTGTTGTAGTCCCATTCTGGGTCCTGATCAGGGACTGCAGCAGCACCCGCCAGGTGGTGATTGTTGGTTAAATGTTCTTGGTCTTCATGTGCACGAGCCTGATCCAGCACTCTTC
>NW_022951493.1:0-212 GCF_012274545.1 Fukomys damarensis | reverse complement strand
ATTCCCAGCTTGCTGGGACTTTTTAATATAGAGACTGAACTTTGTCAGACACTTTCCTATTGAACACTGATTGGGATTATCATGTTTTGTTTTCTATTTCCTTGGCATGATAAATTGCATTGATTTGTTTTCCTAGTATTAAACAACTTTACATTTCATGAACCTATGGCTTAGAGAAGATGTATAACCGGTTAAATTAATCTTGATAATGT
>NW_022951492.1:0-412 GCF_012274545.1 Fukomys damarensis | reverse complement strand
AAGCTACAGCAGCAACAGGCTAATCCATTACACTGGAATCTAGCAGAGCTAGTTGAGAGATAACATACCATAAGCCTGTGTTTTGCGTTTTGCTTTAGCCTAGAGAAGAAATCCACAATTAGAGTTTAACAACCCATGTCTTGACCCACAGTTAATGTGCACTGAACGTGATGGCTGTGTCTCCTCCACTGGTGAAAAACAGCATTCAGCAAGAGGCCAGAGGTAGAATGTTATGGCTTTTGTCTAGATATCCCCCAAAGCCTCATGTGGCCTTACATTATTTTTTTTAAATTTTCATTGAGATAATTGGTACAATCTAAGTATACAATGCAATTACATTCATTATTGGGATCCTGTACCTTTATATGATAGGTCTTGATTCTCATTTTTCCCCTTGTCCCTGCCCTCCCTT
>NW_022951491.1:0-201 GCF_012274545.1 Fukomys damarensis | reverse complement strand
CTTTTATGACAAAATACCTGAGAATATCAAATTAAAGAGGGAGAGATTTATTTTGACATCATGGTTTCGGAGGTTTCAGTCCATGATTGTCTGGCTCCATTGTCTCTGGGGTTTGTGCTGAGGCAGAGCCTTATGGCAAGAAGTTGAGGTTGACTGGAGCTGCTGAGCACTTTGTGGCAGCTAGAAGGAGAGAGAGAGAGA
>NW_022951490.1:0-1042 GCF_012274545.1 Fukomys damarensis | reverse complement strand
ACATCTACTCTAGATATATGCAGAAGATTTTTTGATAGCAGCCATTCTTTCTGGGGTAAAGTGAAATCTTAGTGCTGTTTTCATCTGCATCTCTAGAATGACCAGTGATGTGGCACATTTTTCTTATATTTACCTCATGCTTTTACTTCTTTGTCTGAGAAAGGTCTGTTCAATTCAGATGCCCATTTTTGAATTGGGTCTTTATATTTGGGAGGGCTGGTTTTTTTGAGTTTTTTATATATTCTAGATAATAATCCTTTGTCTGAGGAGCAGCTGGTAAATTTTTTCCCACATTGTAGGTTGTCTTTTAGTTCTGTTGATGGTTTCTTTTGCAGTGCTGAAGCTTTTTAATAAGATGAATTCACAGTTATTGAGTCTTTCTGCTAGTTCCCGTGCTACTGAGGATTTGTTCATAAAGTTTTTTCCTATGCCAATTTCTTCAAGAGTTCTGCCTAACTTATCTTCCAGTAAATTTAGGATCTCTCTGTTTTTAATATTTATATCTTTAATCCACTTGGATGATAGTTTAGTGCATGGTGAAAAATAAGTGTCTAGTTTCAATCTTTGGCAGGTTGAAATCCAGTTTTTCCAACACCATTTGTTAAAGAGGCTATCTGTCCTCCACTGAGGATGGATGGCTCCTTTGTCAAAGATGAGGTAGCTGAGTAAATCTGGAGTTGTTTCTGTATCTTCCAATGTATTCCACTGATCCTCAGGTCTGTTCTTTGCCAGTACCATGCTGTTTTTATCACAGTGGCTTTGTAGTAGTTTCAAGTTGGGAATTGTTATACCTGCTGCCATGTCTCTGTTGCCTACAATGGCTTTTGCTATTCCAGGTCTCTTCTGGTTCCAAATGGAATTTTTGGATTTTTTTTCTAGTTCTTTGAAATATAGTGTTGGAATTTCAGTCTGCATTGCATTGAATCTGTATAACAGTTTTGGTAGTATGACCATTTTCACTATGTTGATTCTTCCTATGCAGGAGCAGGGGATATCTTTCCATTTTTTATATCCTCTTCTAACTCTTTTTTCAGAGTGCTGT
>NW_022951489.1:0-236 GCF_012274545.1 Fukomys damarensis | reverse complement strand
ACAGTGTGGCCTGTGAAACAGAAAGGCATTTTAACAAATCCTCAGGTCATTCTTTAGCACCTACAGTTAGATAGATAAGCCACACTCTGTTATCTTTCTTTCTATTCATCTCTATCAAACACTTGTCCTTATTTCAATTCCACAGGCTATTTGCTTCAGATTTATAAGGCAAAAACTAGTTAATCTAATAAGTGACACTCATACTGTGTTGTAATTGGGAATAAGCTATTTACATG
>NW_022951488.1:0-249 GCF_012274545.1 Fukomys damarensis | reverse complement strand
AAGAATGTTTCTGAGAACTATGTGTGGAATTCAATCATGGCAGTTGATGGCATACCTCCCCCCCAAAAAAAGTAAAAAGAAATTTCTAATTCCACAAAGTCTCCTATTTTGGAAGTTAAAATTTTGGAAAGAAAAAGAAAATTTTTGTAAAGAAATGAGAAGCTAAAATTTAGCGTCATCACATGCTCATAAAATCAGATGAAGCAAACAATACTGAAGACCTGGGCTTTGATGATCTTCCTTTGCTAC
>NW_022951487.1:0-480 GCF_012274545.1 Fukomys damarensis | reverse complement strand
TGGGTTCAATACCAATATAGAAAACAGAAGTTTTAGGATTTTTTTTTTCTCCATACCTTAATGCTACATTAGTTACTGGTGGCACAGGTTGTCCAATATTCTGAAGTTAGCTTGTGAAAATGTTATTCTGGGTATGATATTAAGGAGTAGCCACAGAAAGGAAGGAAATTAAATAGTGATTGCAAAACTATGCTATATTTTTAAGGAGAAAGTTTTGCAATGCACTGTATTTGCTGCAACAGTCTCCCAAGGGTGAAAGGCATAATGGTTTAATCTATTCATTACAGATTATCATTTATTAATGTACTCATGCTGGTAGAGTAAATGTAGCTTTGTAGCATTATTCGATTAAGACACTTCAAAAGAGATTAGCATACTCTCACAAGCATTACACCATTGAGCAAAAGCTGCTGTTTGACGTGGTAGCTTATAAAAGCAATTTAACAGGAACTTTTACAATATACTCAATTCAATGTGGTA
>NW_022951486.1:0-203 GCF_012274545.1 Fukomys damarensis | reverse complement strand
TTCCTCTTTGTTTTGTTTAAAAAGCTTCTATTCATTTTGATCAGGGAAAAGGACAATCAATTTGTCACCTAACCATAAATTTAAACTTACAAGATTCATTACTCTAGACACTAAATCTACTCACAAAAGAATTAAAATTGTCGCCCTTCCAGTCCCTAGAATTTTATGTTGGAAAAATCTGTTGAAATGCCAAATGCTGCTAC
>NW_022951485.1:0-1065 GCF_012274545.1 Fukomys damarensis | reverse complement strand
ATACAATTTACAATAGCACCAACAAAAATTAAGGAATTAACTAAGAAAGTAAAAGAACTTTACAATGAAAACTGCAGTATCCAGAAAAGGAAATTGAAGAGGACATCAAAGAATGGAAAAATATCACCCTGTTCCTGTAAAGGCAGAACAGGTCAAGTTAAAATGGTCATATTTTCAAAATTGATATACAGATTTAACACAATCCCATTCAAAATACCAACAGCATTCTTCACAAAACTGAAGAAAACAATCCTAAAATTCCCATGGAATCAGAAGAGACCCAAAACAGCAAAAGTAATCCTGGGGTAAAAGAGCAAAGCAGGAAGCATTACAATCTTGGACTTGAAGTTATATTATGAAGCTACTGTGATTAAAAACACGGACAGAGGTGAGGATCAATGGAACAAAATAGAGAAGGCAGAAACAACTTCAAGTGCATTTAATTATTTGATCTTTGAAAAAAGGGGCTAAAAACACACTGGAGGAAAGATAGCGTCTTTAATAAATGATACTGGGAAAGCTGGCTATTCACATGCAGAAAATTGAATCAGGACCTGCATCTCTCACTATGTACTAAATCAAAATCAAAATGAATTAAATAAATAAATGTTAAACCAGAAATACTTAACCTGCTGGAAGACAAGATAGGCAAAATTCTGCAAGTCATAGGAACAGGCAAAAACTTTCTAAACAGAACTCCACTGTACAAGAAGTAGTTTTGAAGATTAACAAATGGTATTATATTGAATGTAAAATCTTCACATCAAAAGAAACAGCCAAGTGAAAAGACAACTGAGAGAATGACAAAAAAAAAATTGCCAGATAGTCCTAAGACAGAGGGCTCATCTAGACTGTATAAGTACCTCAAAAAAAAAAAAAAGATTCCTCCAAATAAAAATCTAGTGAAAACAATAAGACAGTAAAATGAATAAATACTTCACAGAATAAGAAATACAAATGGAGAAAAATACATGAAGAAATGCTCAGCATCACTGCCCAAAAGTGAAATGCAAATTACCACAACACTGGCCCAGGAAAGAGCTGCAGAGGTGCACAAACTTCACT
>NW_022951484.1:0-896 GCF_012274545.1 Fukomys damarensis | reverse complement strand
AAAAAAAAAAAAAAAAAAAAAAAAGGAAAGCACAGTTGGTGGGCAGAAGCTTCCTTTTTCTGGAAAGCACATACTGTGTTTTATGTATGTGTGTGTAAAATAGGGTGCTGGCATTGGAGTGCTCGCTGGTCCTCAGGAGCATCCCCCTTCCTGTACTAAAGCTGTGCTCAGTTTCTTCTCCCAAATAGCCTCACCTCCATTTCTACCTCACAAATCCTTACCCATACCCAGAGTCAATGTTACTGACAAACAAGGTGTCAGAGAATAGATGCTGTCCAACTCGGGACTGACTATAAAGCTATCATAACCGAGGCAGTGCTACTGGTGAAAGAATCAAAAGATGTAACAGAGCAGTGTACAAAGACTGATGGAAAATAACAGAATGTAGACAGAGCCCAGAACTAGATTCACATGTATGTAGCCAGCTGATCTTGGATAAAGGAGCAAAGATATTCCAATGGAGAAAGGATGTTAAATACCTTGGTCCAAAAATGCTTCTGTTTGCAAACAAAAGCATTCCACAAAATTTTGCATCCATTCAAAAACTCTGCATCAGGTGACAAACACAACCACAGCCGCCTTCCCCATACAAACACAAACAGCCATCTTCCCCCAAATCATAAAGCAAACTAAGTTCGTAAACCAAGGTACTACTGTATCTTCAGGAGCAGTGATGGAACAAGTGGAATTCACCTGTAAAAAAGACAAAATTAGTCTAAACACAGATTTTATGCCCCTTATAAAAATTAAATCAAAATGGAGCATAGACCTAAATGTAAAATGCAAAAATATGAAACATCAAGAAGGTAACGTAAGATAAAATCTTTATGGGCAAAGACTTTTAAGATACAACCCCAAAAGCATGATCCATGAGAGGCTAGCAGTGTCCCCAAAGG
>NW_022951483.1:0-533 GCF_012274545.1 Fukomys damarensis | reverse complement strand
TGGCAGAGATTGAAACACTGTTGTGAGAGACTTTTAGCAGAGAAGCCCTTCAGGCCTAAGGGACGCCTAGCAGCTCTGAGTGCACACAAGCGTCCACAACTGTGTATACTTGGGGATACATTCTGTTTGATGTTAGAACACAAGCGCACTTTGCAGAGGGCTTCTGTGGTTTAAAGTGCAGTTTTGCCCGGGAAACAGCTTCTCTCTCCACTTAGCCATTTAAAGCCAAAGCGGTCAGTTTCATGAATGTGAAGTACTCCACCGAGAATGGTGCTGCAACTCTGTGAGTTTACCAGTGAAGTCCCCTTCTTATGGGGAGTACAACTGTAGTCCTTTTTGTTTGTAGGTCTCTGCGTGGCAGAGATTGAAACACTGTTGTGAGGGACTTTGAGCAGAGAAGCCCTTCAGGCCTAAGGGAGTGCCTATCAGCTCTGAGTGCACACAAGCGTCCAGAACTCTGCATACTTGGGGATAGGTTCTGTTTGACATTAGAACACAACCGCACTTTGCAGAGGGCTTCTGCGGTTTAAAGT
>NW_022951482.1:0-749 GCF_012274545.1 Fukomys damarensis | reverse complement strand
GGACTATGCAACATTCTGCAACTTCCATCCCCAGACTGTGTCACCATCCTTCCAAATGAGAACATCTTTGGCCTGAAACTGCATCCTGAGTGAACTCAGTTGCACAGGAAACACATTTCTACCATCCATTCGTGGTGTTTACAGTGCAGGATGGTGGACTATGCAACATTCTGCAACTTCCATCCCCAGACTGTGTCACCATCCTTCCAAATGAGAACATCTTTGGCCTGAAACTGCATCCTGAGTGAACTCAGTTGCACAGGAAACACATTTCTACCATCCATTCGTGGTGTTTACAGTGCAGGATGGTATGAAAGGCCACCTAGGGGAATGGTCCTGGTCTGAAGGAGGCGTCCTTCACTCTGGACAAAATATTCTTGCTCAGAACATTTTGCACACCGATAAATTGCCTTTTGCTGTCAAATAGTTTCCATAGATTTTTCTCTACTTTCTTAAACACTCCTCCTTTTTTTCACTCCCACTTCTCAGAATTGCCGCTTCCTGGTTTCCTACATTTTCCTTGGAAAACCACCTCAAACTTTAGTCTCCCTGACTTCCTTGGATCTCTCTTCCCAACTCTCAGTGCGTTAGCTATATGGCATCATGGTGTTCATTTATGCAAGCCAACTCTGGAGAAACCTGTGCCCACTGAGCCCCTGCAAGTACAGTTTCTGAGTGAACTCTCGTCTTTCCTGACATCCCCAAGTTCCTACTGCCCTTACTTAGTCCAATTCACATCCCTGCACCTT
>NW_022951481.1:0-242 GCF_012274545.1 Fukomys damarensis | reverse complement strand
TTCACAGCGATCCTCCTGCCTCAGCTGGGATTACAGGCATGCGCCACCAGGCCTGGCTTTGTAGGGTGTCCTTTGGACTTCTGAGGGTTAGGGTAAGGTAATGGAAGGTCCCCCCACGTCTGTGCCCTTGAAGCCCTTTTCAGAGCTTGAAAAGGGACCTGGACAAGTCAAGTTCTATTCTCTTCATCATTTCATGACATTGTAACCTGTTCTTTTGATCTCATAATCTTTTAGCTACATTT
>NW_022951480.1:0-226 GCF_012274545.1 Fukomys damarensis | reverse complement strand
CTGGTCATATTCCAAGAAAAATGACAGTGGCTGATTCAGGCACTGTGTTGGATAATATTTTGTCTCTGTCTGAGAACATTAAATCATTGGAAGGGACAGTAAGTGCAAGAAATCAACAGTGAAATTAAAGACATCAAACAAAATGACTTGAAATTTAACACCCTTTGTCTCTAAGCAGTGAACACAACAGTGAGGTTTGGACTGAGTGGAGGGCATAGGACCTCAC
>NW_022951479.1:0-204 GCF_012274545.1 Fukomys damarensis | reverse complement strand
ATGAGAACCATTTAATATTTCAGCCCCATGAATATGACTTCTCAGCTGTCAGGATATAGAACACCATAATTTTCCTTAAATTTCTTTTATCCATCCCCATATAAAAGAAAGTAGTTATTTAATCTCTCTTACTTACAACTCTACCCAAAAGTGCTAGAGTAATAGCTGGTCCAGGGCAGGCATTTGGAAAATATACATATATGT
>NW_022951478.1:0-212 GCF_012274545.1 Fukomys damarensis | reverse complement strand
AGCCCGCAGCTTCCCCTGCTGACCAGAGGGCTGCGGGTTCACCTCTGCCACAGAACAACGTGAAGCCGAGGGCGGCCGCTCGAGCTGTCTGTGGGCTGCACTTGGAGCATCTGTGGCCCCACCGTGGAGGGCACCAGCAACCGACCCCTCTCACCCTGTCCTTTCCGCTGTGGCTGCGCCTGCAGGGCCCCCTCCCTGGTTCTCAGGGCCCC
>NW_022951477.1:0-247 GCF_012274545.1 Fukomys damarensis | reverse complement strand
TTTGAAAATGACATAAAAGTTTGGTTCATTTAAAATATCTTCTTGTTCCTAATAATTCATTGTAATTCTTTCTAGGTATCCCAAATACTTAATGAATTTTTTTTTGTCATTACAGTTTTTTTAAATATTATTTATTCAGGTTACTGCATCAATTTTTTAAAAAACTCTTTTAATTATCTAAATTGTGTAATACTGGGATAAAAAGTTAAGCAGATAGACAGATTTGAATTAAATATCAATTATATGC
>NW_022951476.1:0-258 GCF_012274545.1 Fukomys damarensis | reverse complement strand
AACCATCAATGTCAATGGCCTCAACTCACCAATCAAGAGAAATAGACTGTCAAAATGGAATAAAAAGCAAAATACAACAATACGTTGTATACAAGAAACACACCTAGTGGAAAAAGAAGCCCATAGACTGAAAGTGAAAAGATGGGAAACAATTCTCCATGTGACAGGAGCCCAGAAGAAAGCAGGTATAGCAATCTTATTTGCAAGCAAAGCAAATTTCACACCAAAACTGATTCTAGTATTATTGATGTAGGACGG
>NW_022951475.1:0-253 GCF_012274545.1 Fukomys damarensis | reverse complement strand
GTGTGTGCAAGACTGTCTTTTGGGCTATTTGGTCAACAGTTTCTAATTCATTAATAATTCAAACTTAACCACATGTGTTTGAATACTACTGTCTGAAAATATTTATTTCAGTTTCATCATTTATATATACACCCAATTATAAATACTTCATAACAAACTTAATTTCATTGGAGAGGGAAAAATAATCTTGCAACTAATGTTTAGAAAAATTAAAGCATCAAAAAGTATAACAGAAAGTAGTGAGCTTATATTT
>NW_022951474.1:0-1266 GCF_012274545.1 Fukomys damarensis | reverse complement strand
GGCTTTGGGAATGTTTCTACAAGATCAGAGAGCTGCTCAACAGCCTGTAGGGTATTTAAGTCATAAATTAGATATTATAGCTTCAGAGTAATTCATTAAAAGGGTAAGTCCTAAACAATGTAGTTAAAACACTTTCATCCTCTTTCAAGAGACAAAGCAGCCATTCAGGTTCTTTGATTATTGGTTTAATTTTCTTCTTGGCAATGCAACTGGAGTTAAATCATAGCCTCTGTCTCTAGAAATATGTTTTGCTAAAGATTGCAGATCCATTTTGGAAAATTTTCTGATCTTGATTATACTTCTATACCTGAGATGGTTAAGATTTAATTCTTGTGCCATACTTAAAGGCACTCTTGTCCCTTTAACGCAGTTCTCAATAGCATATAATTCAAGGCACTTCCCTCCTCTGTAGCTGCTGGATTTCAAAACAAAGCTTCCAGAATGGCGATTTTCCCTTTCCTAGAAAGTAAAGCTTCCAGAGTAAAGCTGACCTTCACTTTTTTTCTGGCCCACATAGAAAAATGGGTCTAGGCTTAATCCTGAAACTCTTGAAGACTAAATGTAAATTTTAGTCCAAATGTATCTGTCTTTCAGCCCTCAGGTGAAATTAGCAAATGAAAAGAACAGCTAGCCCAACTCTGGCCACTTCCTTGTACCTCTACTCTGTCACCACTTGCGTTGGATGAGATAGTCTAGGGGTCACCTCAGAATGGTCAAAGAACAAGAGTGACAGAGGGACAGATGGAGATGCCTTCTTTACCTTTGTTTTCAAAATGCAGACATCTGCAGCACAGCTGGTTGCAGCCTTGGCAGGTCGTCTTCCCTCACTGCATGAATTCATACTTACGAATGAGACTCCAAAGAGTGTCACCTAGTCTCTTCTACATGTAAACCTGGCCTGAGTGGACCCCCCACCCTGGAGATAGTTAAAATTACTTGTAACAGTCTGTCCCTTTAGAGGGAATAATTATATGTGGCTGTCAAACAACTGGCTATAAAAGGAACCATGAGAAACTTGTGTAGTTTGGTATTCCAGTCAGATAAACTGTCACCTTAGGGCCCATCTTAAAGCTGCTTTTATTTTCACAGGCATAGATTTTTATTCCTTTTGATTCTTATTACAAGAGATCTATAAAGTTCTGACTAGTCTTTTTTATAATTATAAAATGAAAAATGATAAAAGTTATTACAATTCAAGTTGGTCAAATACATCTGAGTGCACTCTGGTTTATAAGCAAGTTGTCTTATGTGTGTGCGTGTCTGTCT
>NW_022951473.1:0-583 GCF_012274545.1 Fukomys damarensis | reverse complement strand
TATCCACATAATAGATGTGAGGTGCTATCTCATAGATTTGTCAGAAAAACAA
The DNA here is from genome assembly GCF_012274545.1 of Fukomys damarensis. Classification (NCBI taxonomy): domain Eukaryota; kingdom Metazoa; phylum Chordata; class Mammalia; order Rodentia; family Bathyergidae; genus Fukomys; species Fukomys damarensis. The sequence goes on along the minus strand of NW_022951473.1, from coordinate 531 downwards.
ATACTGCATGACATCACTCAGATGTGTAATTGAAAGAAAAGTTACATCCCATTTAACTAAAGATTAGAAGGGTGGGAAACAGGGACCAAGTCAGTTAACATGGGCTAGGGTGGGTAGGGGGACATTGATTTTAAGTTCCCCAATAATTAATGATGTTGAGCATTTTTTCATATAACTGTTAGCCATCTGTATGTCTTCTTTCACTCTTTTTCTGAGAAATGCCTGTTCAAGTCCTTTGCATATTTTTCTATTTGGGCTATTTGTTTTCTTGCTATTGAGTTATTTGAAATCTTCCTTAGGTATTTTATGTATTCATCTCTTATCAGGTGTATAGTTTGCAAATATTTTCTCCCATTCTCTGAAGTTGTCTCTTTAATCTGTTGATTATGAAGCTTTTTAGTTACATGTATTCCCATTTGTCAACTTCTGTTTTAGTTTCATGTGTTTTGGGGATCATACACTGTACAGAATATTATTTCCCAAACCAGTGCCATGGAATTTTTCTTCTATGTTTCCTTCTAGTAGTTTCAG
>NW_022951472.1:0-345 GCF_012274545.1 Fukomys damarensis | reverse complement strand
ATCTGTAGCTCCACTACACTTCAGTCTCTCTCTCCCACAGTTATTGCCTGGGCCTTGTCATTGCCAATAAATGTATCGCTTCTGGAAACTAGAGTTTTTAAAAATGTAGTACTCATATAACAATCTCTTATTTTGTCAAATTTACTGAATCTAATCCCCTATTCTGAAAATATTTCAATGTTATCTAGACAAAAATGTTATGCTATCAACTTCATAAGTGCTTTTCTTTCCCACTTATATGACACCATGCTTCCTTATTGTAAACTCTTGAAAGATACATTTTCATCAGGGATATTCACCCACCTGGCAAAATCTCAATTCTGCTTTTAATGTCCAGTTCTTCTC
>NW_022951471.1:0-210 GCF_012274545.1 Fukomys damarensis | reverse complement strand
ACGCACGCACTCACGGACGTATGCACGTACGTACGCATGCACGCACCCACGCACGCACGCGCATGCACGCTCACCCACCCAAGCACGCACATGCACGCGCACCCACGCACCCACGCACGAGCACCCACGCACACACGCACGCACCCCCCACCCACCCAGGAACACGCGCGCATACGCACGCACCCCACCACTCACGCGCACGCAGGCATA
>NW_022951470.1:0-220 GCF_012274545.1 Fukomys damarensis | reverse complement strand
AAAGAAGACATGCAAAACAAAAAATATGAACATATATCATATATAAAAATTAATATCATGCTATAAATGGAAGCAACAGAGTAGACAAATGGATAGAGACAGACCCCAGCTGCCTGCCAATACCAGTATATAAGATAATTTAGGTTTTGTCTTGATGTTCAATTTTCAGGACTCATTCCCATTCGTCCAGTCCACAAACAATTACTAAGCACCTACTGTA
>NW_022951469.1:0-229 GCF_012274545.1 Fukomys damarensis | reverse complement strand
CCCAGTGAGGCTTCTCCTCCTTTGTTGCCACGTCTCCAAGAAAAGAAGGTGTCTCAATTTCATGGGTGTTACATCTTAAGTGATCCAAATGAAGGGTTTGAAAACTGGTGCATGTTGCAGATGAAAAGTGTTGTGTATTGCTGGAAATAGAAGGAGAAAGGAAAGGAAGGGCCTATCTGCTCTCTTTTCCCCTGGAGCCTAAGAGAAAACTAATAGGGATTTGGGGGAG
>NW_022951468.1:0-331 GCF_012274545.1 Fukomys damarensis | reverse complement strand
GAGGAGAAAAGGAGCACTGCTTCCGAAAGTATAGAAAAGTCTACCCAAGATATTGGACTTTTCAAAAAACAGTACTGTGTAGAGGTGTGCAAGAGGGCCTGAGGCAGAGCAATTTGTCTAGAGTGAAGGACAACTCCGGCAGGCCAGGACCAGTCCCATGAGATGCCATTCACACCATTTTTGCAGTGTAACCACCAGAAACTGATGGGGGAAAAGCGGTCCCAGTGCCAGTGATGAGACATAGAAGACTGCTTGAGGCCACAGTGCATCCCAGGGGGAAAGATAATAAGAAAGTCTGAGGATGGATGGTGATGTCCATCCTAGAATCCTG
>NW_022951467.1:0-381 GCF_012274545.1 Fukomys damarensis | reverse complement strand
GGGGGCTCCCGCGCAGGCTGGGAGCTCGCGCGCACGCCGCCGGTGATCGCAGGCAGGCAGGCAGGCACGCACTAATTATCTTGATTCATTAATTTCATGGTTCTCAGCGATGCCCCTCCGATCGCTTTCACCAGCAAGAGCGTACAGCCGGAGTCAGAAACTCGATATCGCCCCTTCCCACTTCTCTTTCTCACTTTTGTTCTTCTTTCCTGATTCCTCTCCCACCTTCTCTTTCCTTTCTTCTTCCCATCTCGGGACTGATTGTTTTGCGTTCTTTATATATCCTTGATGATAGTCGTTTGTCTGAGGTACAGGTGCTAAAATTTTTTCCCACATTGTAGATTGTCTCTTAGTTCTGCTAATGGTTTCTTTTGAAGTACA
>NW_022951466.1:0-636 GCF_012274545.1 Fukomys damarensis | reverse complement strand
AATGACTGACACATAGGCCAGCAAAATGGCGGGGGGGAACCCATCGTTGTTGTCACCAAACAATAGGCTTCTATCCCGGATGAAATAAAATGGAAAAGGAAATGTGTCCACTTTGAGGAGCTCCAGGTTTCCTGAGGAGATGTGCCCTATGCTGACATTGCCTTTGGACGTGGATTTTCAGAACCCAGGTTTATTCAGTCTTTGCAGGCAGACACACAGTGGAGCCTGGTAAATTTCCCAACAGCCTCCATTTTGTCGAGCTGAGCAGCTACTGGGTCCTGTGCCACTCCAGCAAGAAGATGGCTGCTACTTTGTACTCTTCTCATCTTTGATCCCTCAGTTGAATTCTGCGGACCTTCCTACCTCTGACCCTGTCAGCCGACTTCAAAAAATCCCCTTGCATAATAATACACATATTTTCTATTGAGTCTGTTCCTGTAGAGAACCCTATCACTACAATAAACATTAATACCTTTTATACTTTTGAATTAACAAGAGTATTTTAAGAGGGTGAAGGGAGGGCAAGGACAAGGGGGAAAAAAGAGAACCAAGACCTGTCATGTAAAGGTAGACGATCCCAGTAATGAATGTAACTGTACTGTATACCTAAAATGTACCAATAAACTCAATAAAAAA
>NW_022951465.1:0-502 GCF_012274545.1 Fukomys damarensis | reverse complement strand
TTTTTTTTTTTTTTTTTGTCAGTTTCTGTTCTAGAGTCTTGAATCATGTCTTTCATTTTGCTCACCATCTCTATGGTTATCTGGGAAATCATTTCTGTTTTGAATTTTTCTAGAGCTTGATTGATCAATTTTGCTACTTCCTGTGCTGTGAGTTCTGAGTGTCCTGGAGGTTCACTATCAGACTTTTCATCCTCTTTTGCCCTACTGTTTGCCATTGGTGAACTGGAAGTCTGTCTTTGTGGCTTGCTTAAGTGTTTTCTCATCTTTATTTTTGCTGTTGCATTGCCCTTGATTCTACCTCTGGGTCATTAAATCTTCCTGATATCGTTGCTTCCCAGTCTTTGATTCTCTAATGACTTGTAGACTTCTCATTTTCATAGTTGAGACAACAATTCATCAAATCAATCCCTATCCTTTATCCCAATTGATACAATTAGGGACACAATAGGATCAATCACCACCCTTCATAGTCAGCCATGCCTCTGTGGAATACAATCAAGGA
>NW_022951464.1:0-235 GCF_012274545.1 Fukomys damarensis | reverse complement strand
GTATGTGGTCTCTTTTGGAGAATGATCCATGTGCAGCTGAAAAGAATGTATATTCTGATTTTTTGGGGTGGAATATTCTATAAACATCTATTAAGTCGATGTGTTCCAAAGCTTGATTCAGTTCTATTATTTCAGATGATCTGTCACTTTGTGATAGTGGAGTATTTAAATCCCCCACTATAATTGTATTAGTGCTTATTTGTTTTTTCATGTTACTTAATATTTGTTTTATATA
>NW_022951463.1:0-209 GCF_012274545.1 Fukomys damarensis | reverse complement strand
CACCATGTTTCTGGAACCAGAAATCTAACCTCTCTCTGAGCCTCAATTTTTTATTTTTTTTTTCGGTACCGGGGATCAGTCGGGTCCTTGTGTTTGCAAGGCAGGCAGTGGCACCACTGAGCTAAATCCCCAGCCCAAACCTCAATTTTTTTTACATTAAAAAGGAATAATAATAACTATCTCATAAAGTTATTTGGAGGAATAAGTGA
>NW_022951462.1:0-201 GCF_012274545.1 Fukomys damarensis | reverse complement strand
AAAAATTTCCTCACTCCAGGGAAAAAAATGAAAATACATTCTTTGACCTCCGTACCGTATGAAACCTCCTTAGTAACTTTAGCTTTACTGTATTTCATTCCTTTAGTGTATTTCTCAGTATGTAGCAGAGGTCTAAAGCTTTATGATTTGTACCATTGTGTTTACAGAATGATTTAAAGCCTCCTTGCATAGTTAGTATTC
>NW_022951461.1:0-1661 GCF_012274545.1 Fukomys damarensis | reverse complement strand
ATGTGAAAATGATAAAGAAGCTTAAATTGAATCACAACCTTTTTTGGTGTGGTGGTGGTGGTGTGTGTGTGTGTGTGTGTGTGTGTGTGTGTGTGTGTGTGTGTGTAGGTGAGAGCTGGAACAAATAAAACTAAATTTCTTCTCATGCAAGAAGATAAGTGAGGTAAAGAAAGTCCCAGGGATGTAAGATCAATTCCCTGAGAGAAGAGTGAAGAATACAGGGCTGGGTGCAGCCCTTGTCTTGTTACTGAAGTTATTTTTCCACCAAAGGAAAATGTAGGAATCACCTACATTTTTCACTTGAACCTGCAAAGAGACAAACATTCTTACTCTGTACACTCTCTTCCTAAACTCAGAGGGTAGGCTGTAGGTGACTGAATACCAATGAACTCTGTAAGAGATTTTCCTGTTCAATGACCTTAAAGTTTTTTTTCTATGTTGAAAGAACTGATGAAATGTAAGATATTCTTTTAAAATATACTGAAACTGTCCTGTAGCCCCTGCTCTGTCTGCATCAAGAGTGATAGTATTGTCAGATATGGGGAAATGCTTTCCCATCTGCTCATGAAGTTGGATACTGTTGGTGATTGGTTTCTATGAATGCAAACATACTCTCAAAGTAGGTGTATATGCTACACAGAATCTAGATTCTGCATGAGAATCTCTCTAAAACAAATTCTCTAAAATGTCTATTTCCAGCCAGAACCTTGCCTTCACCTCCCTTCTTGTTGTTCATGGCATATGTGCCTTTAAGAATCAGTGGCAAATGAACTAAAATTATAGCACTTTAGGTTTCATCTGTGATGAGATAGAAGATCTCCAGAAGCAGTAAAGTTCCAGATTCTTTAAAAATTGCTTTTCATGTTCTTACAGCAGTGCTTGTTATTATTTACCCCTGGATTTCCTGAGATCAGTATATTCTTGTAGATCTCATCACTATCCTGTTAAAAGATTCCAGATCTGGCTGTCACTCTTTTCCCCAAAGCATAAGATGCAGATGAATTAAAATGAAGTTCTTAATTCTATGTCTTATGCAGGTCTTAAGTCTATGACCCACCAGTTTCTTGATAAGTTTCATTTATCTTCTTGGTCCCTGATCCTAGAAAGGATCAGCTATATATCTCAGAAATACCCAGTCAGAGAAATGACATTCAAGTTGTCTATTTCCTGACAATTAGTTCATGTGGGGGATACAAGTCTCCCAGTCTTTGGGAGAACTTGTCAGGTTAACTTGAACCTACAGTAATTATTAAGTAATTTAAGGGACATTGATCTTAAGCCACACAATAGAACTGGCAAGAACTGGAAAAGAGGGGAGACACCTCTTACCTGGAGATAACAGGAGCGCTGTTTGCAAATGGATACCAGACAAGGGGAAGAGAAAAGGAAAGAACATTAAGGTCCCATCTTGAAAGTGTCTCCAGGATTTGTGGTTGCTGACACAGAAAGACAGCAGGGAGCTTAGTAGGTGAGAATTCAGAAAAACATGCAAAAAGCAGCATTTGTAGCATGCATAGTAGTGGAAGCAACAAGATGTGTAAGCAGCTGGCAAGGCCACTGAGCAGTTAGGAGAGTTATTATCATACCTTCCTTGTAACCACACAAGCAAGGGTGGAGGAATGAGGATAGGGGAACCAAGGGGGTGGGACAGAGACTGAGTT
>NW_022951460.1:0-665 GCF_012274545.1 Fukomys damarensis | reverse complement strand
TCTTTAGTCCCTGTGGCGCTGAGTTTCTGACTTTCTATCAGATATCCTCTTGGGCACAGGAAGTCTGTTCCTGAGAAAGGAGTCCAACTACCACTCGTTGATACCATCTCCCTGTATCCCCTGTTCCTAGCTTCTCCTCTTGGGTTCCAACAGCTCCTTCTGCAGCCACAGCATTTAAAGACCTCATTCTACTCCCTAGACTGAAGCATCTCCTGGCAAAGGCCTTTCAGTGTGTTCCCCCTTCCGTCCTGAAGGCTCACCTAGCCCCAGGTTCTGATCCTCACAGCCTAAGCCATCTGACAGATAGCCAGCTCATGTAAGCCATATCCCAAAGCAGGAGAGTACAGATAAATGGCTCTAGTCCTGGACTAGAGGGTGGGGGGTAGATCTAGAACTACACTAAATCATCCACAATTTAAGGTTCTGTAAATGCCATGTCTTCATAATGAATAAGATTAAAGACAACCTTTATCTCAGTACAAAAACTTACACACCCTTGTCTTATGTATAATTCAGGTGTGTTTGAAATGTAAGTGTGTGTCCACAGACTGCAATGGTCCTGGGGGAATTTTGGTCTTATAAGAAAAGTGTGGTGTGTGTGATTGCTTACTTACCTTTGTAAGCCCCTGAGCCAGATCTTGCCTGAGAATTACTCTCCACTTGGC
>NW_022951459.1:0-280 GCF_012274545.1 Fukomys damarensis | reverse complement strand
AGATAGATATGTAAACAGCCACTTGGTCTCTCCTCAGTCCCTTGCAAATTATTCTGCAACTTTCTCATGATTATCTGTCATGGGAAAGAAAAACAAAAATCAACTTCTCTGCTGGTATTGGAAGGGAACCTTTCCTTGTTACCTAGAACAAGCAGTATAATCTTGCCCCAACATACAAAATTATAATTTTGGTAAAGTGGAATGAGAAATAGATCCGCCCTCTGTGGAAGCCTTTCTTCATCGGTAATTGGATATTATTCTGCTCCCTATGTCATATGGC
>NW_022951457.1:0-214 GCF_012274545.1 Fukomys damarensis | reverse complement strand
TGCCCTAGTTCCACATCAAGTCCCAGCCATTTCTTCTCAGGGTGGACAGGCTGAACAACTGGCGTTTCAAGGGCCTCGTCACTGCAACTAGGCACTGAGCCCTGTTACAGCAGCTAGTAGCAGAAAGTCCGGGTAGCTTCAGCCTGCAAATCAAGACCTCTGTCTCCCATTACAAGAATGTTGGAGTTGGGTGAGAATAAGGTTGATGCAGAGG
>NW_022951456.1:0-311 GCF_012274545.1 Fukomys damarensis | reverse complement strand
AACTTGGCTGTACTCTGTTTTTAGACCAGCTCCTTCACAATTGGCAATAAGGTAAATTAGTACAGCCACTGTGGAAATCAGAATCGCAATTGTTCAAGCAACAAAAACTAGAAATTCCATTAGACTGAGCATTCCCCTTCTAGGCCCCTTCCTGAAAGAGTTAGACATCATGTTACAGTGAATCATGTACATCAGTGTTTATAGCAGCATAATTCATAATAGCTAAATCTTGGAAGCAGCCTGTATGCCCAGCAACAGATGAATGGATACAGAAAATGTGTTGTTTACACACAATGGAGCACTACTCGGCC
>NW_022951455.1:0-225 GCF_012274545.1 Fukomys damarensis | reverse complement strand
AAAATACAATGCTTTATAATATTTATTTGTTTTTATTGTTGTTTTTGTTGTTTGGGTTTTTTGCGGGGGAGGGGCCAGGGATCAATTTTGGGTCCTTGGGCTTGTGAGGCAGGCGACAGAACCACTGAGCGAAATCCCCAGTCCTGCTTTATAACATTTATACAAAAACGGAAATTGTTCATCAAAAAAAAGACAACTGTTTGTGAAAACATTCTTATAAGGTCA
>NW_022951454.1:0-234 GCF_012274545.1 Fukomys damarensis | reverse complement strand
GTGTCAGACACTGCATGCTTTCACCTATCATCTACGACAGATGTTGGTCCTGCTTCCTGTCTTTCCCACTCAGATTTACTCTCTATAGTCTAAAGTTCCAGGGTCTGGGGATTTAGCTGAGTGGTTCTGCCACTTGCCTTACAAGCACAAGGACCTGAGTTTGATCCCTGGTACCAAAATAAAAAAATAAAGTTCCAGTTGGCATAACATCACATTTAATTTCTTTGAGTCTAC
>NW_022951453.1:0-451 GCF_012274545.1 Fukomys damarensis | reverse complement strand
TGAACTCGGGTCCTTGCACTTGCAAGGCAGGCCACTGAACTGCTGAGCTAAATCCCCGGTCCAGATTTATTTTCTAATGCATCACTTTTAGCTTTGTTTTGACCATAAAGAAAAGCATAATTGGTGGAATCCTAGCCACACCACTGGGAAGTTTATCATTTTGTACTGTGAGAGCATAGCTCATAGGCATCATTTCAACCTATTTTTATTTTATCCAGAGTACTTATAGTATCTTGGACATCCATGATGCTAATGATCTCATAAACAATCATCCATAGATCTCTATATAGGCAAACTCATTTTAAGGCAATGAGTTTCATAGATTATCATTTTTTAAATATTTGAGTTGGTTACTTACTAACTAGAACCGTTCTATCCTACTCTAGTTGCAAAACAGATGAGAAATAGAATGAATGAGGTAGACAAAAGTCAAGATACCAATTTTATTAAG
>NW_022951452.1:0-202 GCF_012274545.1 Fukomys damarensis | reverse complement strand
ACGGCAGCGGAAAGGGCTCCATCCGGGCAGCCAGGAGGCGGAGAGGGAAGGAGGCGCCTGGGCGGGAGACAGAGCCTTCCCGCAAACAGCAGTTCGGCTGGGGGTTCATGAGTGGACTGAGCCACGGATGAGCGTGGCACCTCACGATCCAGTCGCCTTCCACACACAGAAGTTGCGGGATGTTTTAGATCTAAGCCACAGC
>NW_022951451.1:0-232 GCF_012274545.1 Fukomys damarensis | reverse complement strand
TAGGGGGCAGGTTCGCGCCAAGAGTGTGTTTCTTCTCAAAATTTTTCCCTTCAGCACACGCATGGTAATGTTTTAAACTGCTACTCCAGAGTGGTACTTTGACTTTATATAGGAGGACTAGAGAAGAAAAAGGGTAAAACAATACAGCTTTTCTGCTTAAATTTACAAATGCAGCTTCAGCAGGGGTGGTCAGCTTTCCAGACTGCAGAGGTTTGGCTGTGATTACGGAGTT
>NW_022951450.1:0-201 GCF_012274545.1 Fukomys damarensis | reverse complement strand
CAACAGCACTGAAAGATAATTGGGATAGCAGTTACTATTCTTTCCTTTAAGATGAAGAAACAGGTGCACAAAGAGGAAAAATGGCTTGCCAAGACTTACACGGAAAAGAGCAGGAACAAGAATCTCAGGGTTAGCCTTTACATCAGTGACGTTCTCCCTAAACTGTATGCCACCACCATTGGCCAAAGGAAAGTCATCTTT
>NW_022951449.1:0-832 GCF_012274545.1 Fukomys damarensis | reverse complement strand
TCCATTGGCAGATGAGTAGATAAACAAAATGTGAGATCTGCATACAAACAGATAGGAGTTAGCTGGAAGAAAAAGAATTCTGTCCCACGCCACAACATGGATGAAGCTAGAAGACACCACGCTAAGTGAAATGAGCTAGTCACAAAAGATGCTGTATGATTCCACTTATTTCTGGTACCCAAAGTCGTCAAATCCATAGAAATGTAACATGGAATGGCAGTTGCCAGCGGCTAGGGGATGGAAGCAATGGGAAATTCACGGGTGCAGAGTTTTAGTTCTATAAGATGAACACAGTCCTCGAAGTTCTTTGCACAACGGTGTGAATGCATTCAACATAATTGGCCACTGAAAATTAGTTAAGGTGGTAAACTTTATGTGGTGTATATTATATTTATTTTTGAAACCACCCAACTAAAAAATGAACACAAAATTAGGAAATAGCCTGCCATAATTTTTAAATATCACATTTATCTGCCAAGGATTTGTTCCTTACCCGACCTCTCCTTTCCCGCTTATGCCATATAACCAGGCTCAGTTGTGTGAGGAAGGGGGGGAGGGAGAGGGGAAGATGGAGGGGGGGAGGGAGAGAGGGAGGAAAGGAGAGAAGAGGAGAGGAGAGAGAGAGAAGGAAGAGAGGGAGAGACCATAACCCATCTGTGTGGACAGTAGGATCTGAATGAGATTAAATACTAACTCAATGAGTCTTAGATATTTAACAATGAAGATATTTTAACAATAAGAATCACCAGACTTGGATGAATTTACCATTGATGACTGATACTCCATGAGCTAGTAATGCTGTGATTCCCCTCACTCCGTGTCTCACGTCTGA
>NW_022951448.1:0-281 GCF_012274545.1 Fukomys damarensis | reverse complement strand
ATATGCATTTATATCAATGGTTACTGAATCTTCTTCTCAAAGACATTCAATTATTTTCTCTCCCAATCTCTAATTACTTGCTCAGACCCTAAGGACTCAGAAACCAGACCTGACTGGGCAATTACTGTTTAGCAGTGAAGACCTGAGGTCTGGCGCATTGTATCTGGGTTCCCACACTCTGCTTCTTTCTAGTTCAGTGCTTTGGATGTGGATCGCATCTCTTGGCACCTCAGTTTCCCAGTCCACAAAATGGGGACTGGGCTGTTATGTGCAATCAACTA
>NW_022951447.1:0-249 GCF_012274545.1 Fukomys damarensis | reverse complement strand
AGGACATGATGGTGCTGGGATCACAGCAGGACAGAAACCCCAGCTTGAGCCCATGGTGACTTCACCTTGGGATGCTGTGTCCCATTTTCAGGGCAGCGACTACAAAGCCAGGTAGGCTGAGCAGGTCAGGAAGTTCTGCTGCTCCTTGGCTTCAGTGCAGCTTTCTGTGATGTGGACTCCTAGCTAGAGGTCCTTTGGCCTCACAGGAAGCATGCAGAGCCAGTGGATATGAGAACGCCCTGGCACTGT
>NW_022951446.1:0-209 GCF_012274545.1 Fukomys damarensis | reverse complement strand
TAAAGAAAATATTAAAATAAGTGTAAATTCTTTGACACCGAGTTACTCTCTGTTAAAAAAAAATCCCTTCTCAATTTCTGAAAAATTTATAATCAATTAATTAAACCATAGGATATGTGGTTGATGACCCAAAAATAAGTTATCTATTGTCCGAACATTTCTGTGCCATCTTCTATTTGCGATGCATCTCTGAGATTCTTCCCCTTGAA
>NW_022951445.1:0-216 GCF_012274545.1 Fukomys damarensis | reverse complement strand
CGGTACCAAAAGAAAAAAATTTTATATAAAATATAAGAGAAATTCAATCCATACAAAATAACTCAAGGCCCACAGAGGATGAGCCAAAATGAAAGATTCTTCTTTTCTATCCAAAAAGCAGGTAAAGAAACTGAAGCAGCTATAGTAAAAAATATTTTTTCAATATATTTTGCTAAAAATAATAAAAACTAGAATTTTAGCAGAACTACATCTAAT
>NW_022951444.1:0-270 GCF_012274545.1 Fukomys damarensis | reverse complement strand
GTGTGCACAGAAACCATTTAGGGAGGGATAATATATTAAAGAATTAAATCTCCATGTGGAATAGAGAGCCCACTGCAAACAATGAATATCCTATTGAAGACAAACATACATTTTATTCTACCAATAGCTATGAGGACTTGAGATGTTATTCAATTTCTCCATCTTCAGCTGCTTCATTAAGAAAACCAGGGCCAATCAGAATGCACCTCAAAACATCCTTATGATGATTCAGAAATCTAATGTGCAGGCAAGGTCCTGCATGTTATGTAT
>NW_022951443.1:0-229 GCF_012274545.1 Fukomys damarensis | reverse complement strand
CCGCTCAAGGCCCAGTCTGCCTCTAGTCTCTAGGTGGGGTCTCAGATTCTGCAGATCGTGATTGCTTTGCTAAACATTAGAGAAATTTGATTTGCCCAGTCAATCTTGAGCCAGTAAAAGGGTGCATGAGTTTATATATACGAAAGATGCCTGTATAGCTAGGTCAGGCGTGTTCACAATAGCATCATGAATTTGTACCTTATTCCTGCTTCACTGTCACACAGACTAT
>NW_022951442.1:0-205 GCF_012274545.1 Fukomys damarensis | reverse complement strand
ACCTGCCAAGCACAAGGTCCTGAGTTCAATTCCCAGTACCAGGAAAAGAAAACAAAAAAAAAAGAATTTAAGATCTCAGTCAAGAAGCCTTCACCTGGACTACGCATGTAGCTCAGGGATAGAATGTCTATGTAGCATGGGAGAGGCCCTGGGCTTGATAATTAGCACAAGCACACACACAAAAGCAGCCTCCACCTACCACTGT
>NW_022951441.1:0-245 GCF_012274545.1 Fukomys damarensis | reverse complement strand
CGAGCTGCCTCTTCCAACCACTGCAATTCTCAGCTCTCAGACTTCTGGTCCCTTGGCCCATCCGAGGCCTGGGGCCTACTCAGTGCCCTGAGAAGTGGTGTGCACTTGTGGGGTGAAGACCATGTGTGCAGAGGGTACTGGGCCTGCACCATGGAGAGCTGTTCGGAGCTTGGGGAAGTGCATCCCGCTCCCGGGATGACTGCACCTTCCACTTCCCAATGAGGTGCAGAGAGGCTGTGAGGGTC
>NW_022951440.1:0-993 GCF_012274545.1 Fukomys damarensis | reverse complement strand
AGGTATGTTAACATTGCTGTTCCTTAAAGAACCAACAATGCCTTTATGGCCCTTTAGACAGTGAGTTTCTCTCCTACCTGTGACTCATTAACCAACACATAGTGTTTTACTAAAGCCAAGTCAGACTGTAACCTAAACAGCTTTTAGCCTTTTAGGATTCCCTCCCTCCTTTCCTTTTTTTTTCTTTCCACAAATAAAATAATGTGCCTACCATATGAGAGACAAGGTGATAGTTCCTGGGATTCCTGGAGAGCAAGGTCCCAGGGAACATACAATCTAGTGACATCATGTGTCAGGAAAATACTAGATTTAAATACTACCTAAGTCTAAGATGAAATGGGATTCTGTAATTGGCACATGACTGGCACAATTATATGGCTCTGACAACATCAAGTTCCCATGCTAAACAGGGGTGTAAGGGCTGATACAATCAGGATACCAGAAATACTTCAAGCTATTTAAGTAACTGGTTCTGAATTCATTGCATTGACAGAGGGGAAATGTGGAATGCAGATGCCAAACCAAATAATAAATCCACACGATACTGAAGTTTTTGACTGTGATCTATTCAGCTTTATGTTTTAATGATCCATCTACTGACTGAATTTTTTTCTTTAGATAATGGAATTAATTGATATTCTTTGAGATTTGAATATAAAGAAAAAGTCTCTACAAGTTTGGGGAGCAGGAAGAGTCAACCTTGGAGCCTGTGTTTGCCTTTTCTGTTCCTTTGTCCCCTAAAAATTATAAGATATCTGACCTTTTCTCAGCCTATGTGGAGGATCTGTCTCTTGGACTACACAACACACCTCTTTGTAGAAGTCTAGGATGTATTCTTACTTATTTTCCACAATGATAGTCCTGATTTTTAGTCTTGGCTGCCTCCCTTCTCAAAATCTGAGATTATTTGGATCCCTTGCTTCTGTCCTCAACTTTATTCGGATGGAACTTCTGTTGGACAGCTTTACTGTTCTCAACCTAGAAAATCCATTC
>NW_022951439.1:0-263 GCF_012274545.1 Fukomys damarensis | reverse complement strand
CATTTTCATATAGTGGTCTGATCTAAGATGACATTTTGACTAGATGATAAACAATCATGAAATTTAATCTATTTTTTAAACCTGAACTAGCCCCATAGCATCTTAGAAATTGAAAACAAATAACCTAACTGTTATTCTAGAGGACTTTACTAACTTCCACACAAGTATCTCATGGCTTTTCTTATGTGAGAAAACCAACATGTAAATTTATAGAGCCAAATAAAGGATGACAGGAAATAGGGTGACAGAGTTTGTGGCATTGA
>NW_022951438.1:0-203 GCF_012274545.1 Fukomys damarensis | reverse complement strand
ATAAATAATACCCTTATATTGGAGACATAAAATGAGGTTGGACTAGTTAGGAAACTACAGAATATTGCTACAGAATATTGCTTGGTAAAACCGTTCTTATATTGAATTAAAAAATCAAGACAAAATTATATTTAAATATGTAATTAGAAGGCAACAATAGTATCAATTTATATAAATTAATACATATTTATTTGTAATAAGTG
>NW_022951437.1:0-257 GCF_012274545.1 Fukomys damarensis | reverse complement strand
GTAAACTCACAGAGTTGCAGCACCTTTCTCTGTGGCGTACTTCACATTCATGAAACTGACCACATTCGCTTTGAACGAGTAAGCGGCGAGAGCAGTTGTTTCCCAGGGAAATCTGCACTTTAAACAACAGAAGCCCTCTGCAAAGTGAGTTTGTGTGCTAACGTCAAACTGAATCTATCCCCAAATATGGAGACTTCTGGAGGATTGTGTGCCCTCAGAGCTGCTAGGCACTCCCTTAGGCCTGAAGGGCTTCTCTG
>NW_022951436.1:0-1570 GCF_012274545.1 Fukomys damarensis | reverse complement strand
AATTTTCCCAATAATTATGTAAAATTGCTCCCGAGAAACCCCCAAGTTAACATCTCTTGTTATTGTAGGAGGGGGATAGGGGATGTAGAAATGTGTAAGTCAAACACAATGCCTAACTCTAGAAGCTTGTAGTACTCAGGGAAACGTATAAACCAGAAGATAAAAAGACATTTCATAATAAAAACTAGGCTTCTCAGTTGTGATGAATTTGATGAAGAAAATTAAACAGGTCGATCTAATAGCATGACTGGGAAAGAGACACAGAATCCGACTTTCAGAGGTAACCTGATTAGAGCTGTTAATAGTTGAAGATCAGACAGGCAAAGATCTGAGGATGAGTGTTCCTCATAGAAACAATAGATGTACAGTACTCGTGGCAGAAAAAAATTCATGTGCTGCTTGGAAGACAAAGTCCTACTATTTTTTTCAGATCTCCCTAATTGCTCCTTTTCACATCATTGTGCCTTGTGTTCTTTAAATGGATTATCTGCTTACTCTTCTGTTTGACCTCTCATCACTCTGGTATCAGCTCCTTGAGAGCAGAGACTGGCTTTCTTCCCCACGGATTGTTTTCCAGCATCTTGAAGAGTCTCTGTCACATAGGAGTAAATTAAAATATGTTTGCTAAAAGAAGACAAGAATAAATAACTGCCCTTTTGCGTCGCACTTTCTATTTTATCATTCTAACTCCCTGACTCTCAGCTTAGAGTCTCTGGTCTCTGCAGAGTTGTCTTGCACTCTCAAATGAGGGCACCTCATGTAACATAGTGCCTCACCACGGACTTACATACATGGGTAAATTAAAAGGAGTATAAAGGAAGCATAAAATCATATAGCTATCATTGAGAATCCAGTTATTAAAGATTATCGTGTTTTAGGGCTGGGGATTTGGCTCAGTGGTTCTGCCTGCCTCACCAAGTGTCAGGGCCTGAGTTCGATCCCCAATGCCAAAAGAAAAAGATGACAGTGTTTTAATGAGGTGAAAACTGTCACTGTCCCATCCTAGCACACAGTGTGTGGTATTTTTCTTTATCTATGAGAAAAACTACGTGAGACCTCTGATTATACTTCAAGCAATGTGATATTACAGAAGACATTTTGAAAACAAAGACAAAATTCTTTTGAATTTGGTTCTCCATACTGTGACTTAATGCACGTATGAGTTGCCTCTGTGGACATCTCCATTGCCTTGACGTTGTCTGTGTTTCCTAGAGTTCGCCATCAGTACGATATTTTTGATGATACACAGAGATGTCAACGTACCGAGTTGAACTCAAGTGAGACTTGGGTGATCCACATTAGCCTCTGACCACAGAATGAGTCATGTGAAGATATTTTCTAATGGAAAGTAGTTTTGGACACATATCTCAGACAACTTATCATGGCTGACTTTAAAGGAATGCTCTCTTTTATTCACGATAATCAACTATTATGTGATGAAATTGGGATATAGATTGTCATTGATTGTAAGGCAGTTATCCTAGACTTTGTGTAATATAGGAGTGTCTGTATCTTATTTAGATTATACTAAGTATACTCTAGAATGTGTGTGAATGTGTGTGTGTGTGTG
>NW_022951435.1:0-222 GCF_012274545.1 Fukomys damarensis | reverse complement strand
GATATGCAGAAAGGTGTTTCCATAGAAGAAAAGGGTGGGCTCATACCTAGGGAGTGTCAGACTCTGCTTAGTCATGGGGAGAGGAGGGATTCCTGGTAGACCAGAGCTTGCTGCAACCAAAGCAGATGTCTACTGCAGCAGCCATGGGGTGTTCATTACAGCTGTGGCCGGCTGCAAGGCATTTAGAGCAGCCACAGAAGAAAAAAACACATATATAAGGTA
>NW_022951434.1:0-301 GCF_012274545.1 Fukomys damarensis | reverse complement strand
ATTGAACAAATAACTTAAAACAAATTCAGATTTCCATTGATTATTGACCCAGACTACATATTTCTATTCATCACTGGGAAAGTGTTCAGAGAATACACACACACCACACACACACACTTTTCAAACCTTTATTGTTCACAAATTTTTATTTACCTTTCAGAAGTTTTTGAGATATTTGTAGGAAATACACTTGAAAAATATGTCAAGTGAAATGAATCAGACATAAATAAAGTGAAATAAATTAGCTTAAAAACTATATTGTAGTATCTGAGTACGGAAAAGTACAAAGAGCACAATAAAG
>NW_022951433.1:0-366 GCF_012274545.1 Fukomys damarensis | reverse complement strand
CCCATCCACCTCTCACAGCACTCCCAGCTTCACGCACTCAAGCAGCCACCCCACCTACAGCACACCCACAACTGTCACCTCCTCACCCGCCACTAGCTTGGACACCACGGAGACATCCACATCCACAACCCAGTCTTCACTCCGCACACACCCACCCACCATCCCAACCACAAGTCTCCTCACGTCCTCCCTGGGCAGCACAGACAGCACCTCCAGCCACACGGCTCCCAGCACTGCACACACCCTCAGCCACACCAGCCTGTCCTCCTCCTCCATGCATAGCGCACAGACACCTCAACCTGACAGCACAGCTCTGACCCTGACCCCAGGCTTGACAACTACTCTCACAGGTGCTGGAAGCACGAT
>NW_022951432.1:0-212 GCF_012274545.1 Fukomys damarensis | reverse complement strand
ATCGTGAAAAGCACGCGCCACACGCAAAAGCTGGTTATTGTGGTTATTACATGAACCTGTTCGGCACGTTTGTATTTATTGAGTGCCTCAGATGGTCTAGTGCTGTAAGGAATTTATCAGAACTACAGATGGGAGGTCCTGGATGTCATAGAATTTAGGTTTTAGTGGAAGAAGTGAAATCAGCAATTAACCTCACCTATTAACCAACAGAT
>NW_022951431.1:0-1460 GCF_012274545.1 Fukomys damarensis | reverse complement strand
TTTTTATTCTTGTCCTAAAACTTCAAATTATGTTTATTTCTTTGAAATGAACACTTCCTGATAATGAAGCAAGGTGTGTTTGTGTGTCTGATCCTCAGTATCCTTTTTTTTTTTTGGTACTGGGGATCAAATTTGGGCCCTTGCACTTGCGATGACTCTTGTTCTTGCACAAGACGAATTAGAAGGTACTATAATCGATTCCTGTGTGTTCTGAGCTAGAGAGAAATCCTTAACATCCATTAACGCACTCATTTGCTATAGATTCTTTAGAAGTCCCATTGCTTTGCCCTTGCTCTTGTTTACAGGGAGCAGTTTGTCCTCTCCTTTTTTCAGAAGTGCTACTGAAGCCCACAGTGTCTGGTCCTCAGAGAGTTGCAAATTCTACGAGCACCTCTCTGTTTTCTGGAGGGGCTTCGTGGCTGAGCCCACCTAGGTCTGGTGCCACATTTCCAGCAGCGCTTGTGAACCCCTGGCCTCATCTCTCAAGCAATCAACTGCTCTGCCCTTCTCGCGGGGCTCCCAAGAGCTCTTGTTTTCCAGGACGGAGGTGAAAGTGCAAAATGCCAAGGCCATCATTCGCTTGATCTGTGGCTGCTGCCCTGAGGGGACAGCTGCCATTGCACTCTCAGAAGCACCCTACCCTGCGTGACAAGCTCTGCAGTCATCCTACCAGGGAGGCTTAGATGTCCAAGGAGTAAAGTCGAGCCTTTCCCTGAATTCCCCGAAGTAAAAATTTCCAGGTAACTGGCGGTGAGAGAAGCTGAGCCAGCCAGGAGGCGCGGCGGTAACGGAGCTAAGGCTTCTCTGCTGCAGGCGGCACGGGGTTGGGGTGCACAGCCCCGCACATTAGACTCCTGCAGCTTCCCTGGCGGCCTCCTCTCTGGGCATCTCCGAGTCCTGCCCAGGAGCTCCGGACTGAGGGGCACGAGAGACACCTGCAGCTCCCCCGAATCGTCTCACCTGAGATGACTGGGAACTAAGGAGCAGTTGGCCTCCCATCCCCCCACTCTGTCCCCTTCCACCCTCCTCAGCTTCCAACCTGCCGATTTCGGACTCACTGCCAACGGTGTGGCCCCGCGTAGGTAAACTGCTTACCCTCCTCCCACGAATAGATAAGCCAAGCCGATCCTAAGTCCCGATTTATAGCACTCAGTGGTCTCCTGACTCTGGTCAAACCCTGACAGCTAAACTGTTCGAATGCTGCTTGGACATTGCATTGGTCTAAGAAGTGGGGGGCAGGTGAAATCTCTTCTCCAGACTGTTAAATTTGGTGCCCCAAAATCTGTGTCATCTGTAAAGAGGGAACAACGTGAGACACTGCGTAGAACAGAGAGCAAGGTGCTCGACCTATTTCGCAGGTGAAGACTAGAGATCCCAGTCCTGCTAGCTCGTAGGACACAAGTGCATAAAGGAAAACCAAGGCTTCTGAAAGAGGCACAGACAGTCCAGCCGGCAGCTGC
>NW_022951430.1:0-217 GCF_012274545.1 Fukomys damarensis | reverse complement strand
TTTATAAGAGTAGAAATGACTGATATGTGCTGTAACATGAGACAGTCCATTTCTATCATTCCACTGCAATTTGTTTTTCCCCAAAGCCATTTGTTTTGGAAATGGGAGTTCATGCTACTTGACTCATACGCAGTATATCAAAATGGACTGTGATAGTTTGAAATGTGTGAGCTTTCTAGAAGTTTATTTTAAATTTGCTGTCTCCTATTGAACACCA
>NW_022951429.1:0-345 GCF_012274545.1 Fukomys damarensis | reverse complement strand
AAATAGTGAGTTACCTGCTATTGGAACCCTGGCATCTGGTGGAGACAGTTCTGGGCCAGTCAGGATAACTTCTTTTCCAGGAGGCAGAACACCATAGCCTTCTCCCCTAATTTCTGTCACCTTGTCACTGTACGCTAATGTGAGAAATGCCACCTCTTGTTTCAAAAACTGCAGGGACCAGAACTGGGGCTCTGTGACTTTTGGGGCCATCCTGGTGGTTTTGCTATACTATGGGGTCCTAGAAATGGGTCATCCATTGTTATGGCTTGTGTCTAGATGCACCCCCTCCCAGCCTCATGGGGTCATAGGTGGGGCTTCATGGAGGTGCTGGATCTAGGGTGTGTG
>NW_022951428.1:0-595 GCF_012274545.1 Fukomys damarensis | reverse complement strand
CATCAAGTCTGGCTCACTAATTAACTGCTTAAAGAAACAAAAAGGGGAGATGTGGAGTTCCTTGCCGCACCCAGTGGGTTAGCATCTGCTCAGACTGACTCAGGGTGCAGAAGACTAAGGACCCTGAGGCATCCGGACATCCTGAAGATGGGATGTTCTGCCAACTTGATCAGACACAAGCCTTGTGGTGAAAGAAGGAAGAACATCACAGAGACAAGTAGATAAAGTTAACAAGTTGGTATAATCGTTGTCCTGCACTTCATATTTAGACTAAATGCTCCTGGTCAGCAGAACGCAATGTCTTTATTTGTTTCACAATAAAACTAGAAGTTTAAATCAATTTGGAACTTGAAAATATATCACTGGAAAAAATCTCTTGATATAAAAATATGATTGTTTCATGTGACATGGACAAAAATCAAAATTAAAACAAGTTCTAAGGCTTCCAGCAGATATTTCTCAAAGTATGTTTCACTTAAAAAACACATCTCCATATTTATGAACCATTTCCTTGCTGAGTATTCCTTTCCCTTTCTCTTCTGCCTGTCCCACCCAGAGCCTTGTGTTCCTTTTCAGCAGTCCTTCCTGGGGGAAA
>NW_022951427.1:0-1441 GCF_012274545.1 Fukomys damarensis | reverse complement strand
CAAATACCTGGAGATTGTTAGGTTTTGAGTTCTTCACTCTGATTTCTATAGGACTTCTTTTTTTTTTTTTTTTGGCGGTTCTGGGGAATTGAACTCGGGACCTTGTGTTTGTGAGGCAGGTGTGGTGCCACTGAGTGAAATCCCCAGCCCCTTCTATAGGACTTCTTTTATCTCTTGATGTTAGGTTATTAACTGTCATTTTCTTTTTTTCCCAATTAAAAAACTTGTATTAAAACTGTAAATACAGCAGAACATTAATAAATGTCTCTTGTGTAGCACCTTTAAAATTAAATTGTATTGCAAACAGTATATACGTATATTATAGTAGTGAAGTGACTACCTTAATCTCTGTTGAAGTGTGTAGGCATCGATATGAAGTGTGTCCGTTTGGCTGTGCAGGCACCCACAGCCCACTTCCAGTCCCCATGTCCATTAAACAACTTCATTTCTGGTCTGGCTCCACTGGCAACCATGCTTCTACTTTCTGGCTAATAAAATAATTACTTTTCATACTGCGGAGAACAAAATATGAAAAAATTCAACCAATACTATAAATTTCAGGTTTTTAAAATCTTAGAAAAGGAATTTAGAGATACGCAACAGTGTGGACTAGCTTAAAGTGTGTGTATTGCTGCCTGACTTGCAGGTGGTGTGTACAGCAGCATTTTAGTTCAACTCTGTGTTTGACCGTTAAGTAAATACATTTAAAGAAAAAAGAATGTTCGCTGAATTCACGTTTGGTGGCTGTGAGTTGGAATGGATAATTTTAAACAAAGTGGAAAAATCATCAGACTGGATAATTCCTAGAAAATTATTTGGAATACACTTCGTCTCCTGCTTTTCAGTTCCACACCTGTCGTTTATGTCCAGGCACAGGTCCCAGTGTGAGTGCACAGGTTGTTTTCCCAGCTCAGTGAACTGCCTGTTTCTTCATTTCTCCCTTAGGTCTCCCAGCTCACTTGCTTGGTTTCACTGATAAGCACTGCCCTACATTCTGTGGCTTCTTTGTTCACTTTCTGTCTTCTGTAGCCATTTTTTTGACCCAGGTTAGTGATCTTTAGTTTCTTCTAGAAGTAAAAATGTGGTAGTAAAAATTATATAACTTGCACAAAGAAACTTATATTATTTTATCTTGTTGGCTTTTCTTTTTGACAAATACAAATGAAATAAAAATCTCTGGTAATCCTAGTATTTAATAGATTTAAGGGGGATTTCTCTGACAGTTGAATTATGTTCTTATTATATTTGAAAGCCAGATTTACTATAATCTTTTTTTTTTTTTTGATGCTAGGGATCAATTTACCCTTGTTAAACCCAGTGTGGTGGTGCATGCCTGTAATCCCAGCACTGGGAAGGCTGATATAGGAAGATTACTTCGAGTTTGAGGCCTGCATGGGCTACATAGAGAGTTCAGGGCCAGGCTGAACTGCAAGAGGAGACC
>NW_022951426.1:0-1125 GCF_012274545.1 Fukomys damarensis | reverse complement strand
GAGAATTGTTTTCTATCCTTTCACTTTCAGTCTATGGGCTTCTTTTTGCACTAGGTGTGCTTCGTGTATACAACATATTGCTGGATTTTGCTTCTTATTCCATTCTTCCAGTCTATTTCCCTTGATTGGATAGTTGAGGCCATTGACATTGCTGGTTATAACTGATATATACTGACTTATTATTGTCCTGTTATGGCCTTTTGTTGACTCTTTTTACTTTTTCACTTTCTCCTTTTAGTTTCTTGCCTTGTCTATTTGATTTGCTCTGTTGGGCCTCATGGTGTTGTTGCCTTCATTGCCTTTTTCTCGGATCTTGTTTAGAATTGCTTGTAGTGCTGGTTTGGTATTCATGTAGTTTCTCAGGTGTTCTTTGTCGTGGAAGTGTCTTATTTCCCCATCCATTTTGATCCCATCCATTTTGAGAGTTTTGCAGGATACATCAGTCTAGGTTGGAGGTTGTTCTCTTTTCTTACTTGAAATATCTCATTCCAGGCTCTCCTTGGCCTAAAGGTTTGTGTTGAGAAGTCTCCTGTGATTCTGATGGGCTTTCCTTTGCATGTGATTTGTTTCTTTTCTCTTACTGCTTATAGTATTTTGTTCTTCTGTTGGGTTTCTGGGATCTTCATTATTACATGTCTAGGTGTAGATTTTTTTTTATTGTAGCTACTTGGGGTCCTATATGCCTCACTTATTTGAAGGTCCAATTCTTCCCCTCTGTTTGGGAAGTTTTCTGTCATTAATTCTGTGAACAGCTTTTTTAAGTCATTTGTATTTTCTCCTGCTCCTTCATGGATTCCTATCAGTCTTATGTTCTTCTTCTTTTCATCATCTAGGAGGTGCTGGATCTATTTCTCATGATCCCCTACTGTTTTTAAGAGACCTCTCTTTTCATGGTCACTGAATGCAATCTTATCTTCTATATCTGAGAGCCTATCTTCGCATTCTTTTATTCTGTTGAGTACACTTTCAATGGAGTGTTTAATCTCCTGGATATCTGTTTGAATCTGTTTTATGAATTCCATTTCTTTCTTATGTTGGGCGTTTTTTGTTTCCATTTCTTTATTATGCTGGGCCTTCATAGCTTCTATCATGGTCCTGAGCTCATCTATTTTTTTGTCAGTTTCT
>NW_022951425.1:0-245 GCF_012274545.1 Fukomys damarensis | reverse complement strand
GCTCTGCTAGCCCAAATAAAAATAAATCCAAAGGTTCAGGGCTTAAATTCCTAGTAAACTAAGACCCTTTCCGAGCACTCTACTTCATTTTATCCTGCGTATGTTCAAACTCTACCAACGGGTAAACCTCGGGACTCCCATGAAGCCCAAGCAAGGACCAGCGAGCTGTAGGTGGTTCAGGGAGGACATTCTGAAAAACAGTGGGACAGAGTAAGGCTGGTAGAAAGGATTCCTTGGAAGTTAAA
>NW_022951424.1:0-2344 GCF_012274545.1 Fukomys damarensis | reverse complement strand
CCGCCGTGATGGAATAGTTATGGCCATTCAGCTGCAGACTAAAAGCACAGGGCCTACAAGGGAAGAACTGGGATTAGATGTTGCAACATACCATTTGTCCTGACAGCAAAGCAGAGGGATGGAGGATCCAAATATAATTAGACTAAGTTTACTTGATGCACAACAAAACAAAAAGAAGAGAACCCAAGATGAGAGCAATGATCCCCAGACTCAAGTCCTAGATGTTTCGTAAATCTAGATGGCACTGAATGTATTAAGATTATTTAAGCTTTAGTTCAGGGTCCTCATTAAATCTAGGCAGCTAGCCTTTTAAAAACAATTTAATTTAATTATGTGTTTATTTAGTTTTTTATTTTCCTGTGCTTTAAAATATAAATCTGAATGATTTAGTGTGGTGAAATCTTACATGTTTTTCCTATTCCTCTTGGATTTCACCCAGCTCTTTCATGAATTAGTTAAACTGTAATTGAATGCTAACTTCCACATGAGTCAGGCACTGTTCTAGACTGAGCATTCAGCTATCAAAAAATAGGAAACATCTCTTCTCTCTTGAGGCTCACATTCCAGTGCTCAGGGAGGAGCACTAGTGAATAATGATTAAATTAATGTATAAGGAAGCAAACTGTCTACAGTATAAATGTTATGGCAAAAAGAGAACAGGGTGAATGCTGGAGACAGAGTCACAATTTAAGACAGAGTTGTTGGAAAAGTTTTACTGTTCAGGTGGTATTTGTGCAAAGGTCTGAAAGGAGAGGGGGATGTCATACAGCAGCCTGTGGAGGGAGACCACTGTTGCAGTTTTATCTAGACAGTCCTCAAGTCCTCTGGCGCTCATGTACTGTGCTCTTGGAAGGTGACTGGATTATGAGGGCTGAAAGGAGGCGGAGTCTGCTCTGAAGATGCCAAGCACTGTGGGTGTGCCCTGGAAGGGTTCAGCTCCTCCTTTGGTTTTGTTCCCTGTCCTCCATGCCATGAGCCACCCTCCTCCACTGGGCCCTTTCACCATGCTGTTCTGCCTGGAGCCCTGGGACTATGGACTGAACCCCCTACAAACTGTGACCCAAAATCAACCTCTGCTTTAAACTGTGGTAGTCAGGTTCTGCATCTCAGCAGGAAGAAAAGTGACTAAGATACCAGAGGACTCCGGAATTTGTAGATTATGAAACAGGGCTTGGTGTTTACTCTGAATTAGCTAAGGACTTTTAGGTTTTCCTCAGAAAAATACAATATATTCCTTTTTCACATGTACTATTTTCACCACTTTCCAGGGTACATTTTTGTGGCATTAAACACATTCACACTGTTCTGCAGCCATCACCGCCACCCAGCGAAGGAGCCTCCTTACCTCCCCAAACTGAAATGTCAGTCCCACAGACACTGACTCCCCACGGCCCCTCTCCCAGACCAGGGACCACCGATCTGCTCTTACCCTGCAGGTTTGAGTGTTATGCTTCCATACACAGGGGCCGGACATTGTTCGCTGATTTGTGAAAGGAAGACGTTATTTACTATGACATCGTCAAGGTTCACTCATATATCAAAATACGGTTCTTACTTAAGACTGAATCCTATTTCTGTGCATGTGTGTGTCACATGTTCTTTTTCATCAGTGACTCTGGAGTTCCTTTTACTTTGAGCTATTATAAATAACTTTGCCATGGATCTGGTTTACTGCAGGGACTGCTTTAGGATTTATAACTGTTGGGCATATTTTTGACAACTCCAGATAGTGTCTTACAATTAATCTAATACTTTCTCCCTGTTTTCATATGGAGACACCATGCTAATGTACTTTCCCCACTTAGTTTTCCTCCATGATTCATCCCCCCAAACAGTATCTCCAGACAGAGATTTTCCATGCCTCATGGTGCTACACTGTACTGTTTTAACAACACCAAGCTTTCCCTTTGCAATCATTTTGAGCCTGTGATTTTTGGTGAAAAGCTATTCCTGTCACTAGGACTACTGCTGTTATCATTACGGGATCTAATAAATATTTGCTCAACTGATAAATATCTACTCAACAAGTAGAAAAATGGTAACCTGGACCTATCCCCTCAACTAAATGAAGGAACAATTAAACTAAATCTGATGTTCTTTGCACTTTGTGATTAGTTACTAATAGGAACTTCTTATTTATAAGGCTTACTGTGACTGCTGTGTTGAAAACACATTGGGTAGGTAACCATAGAAGCAAGAAAGTCAGAAGACAGGGCCAGGGATTTAGCTCAGTGGTGCTGCACCTGCCTCACAAGCACAAGGTCCTGAGTTTGAACCACAGTATGGAAGAAAGAAAGAAAGAAAGAAAGAGAGAGAGAGAGAGAGAGAGAGAGAGAGAGAGAGA
>NW_022951423.1:0-527 GCF_012274545.1 Fukomys damarensis | reverse complement strand
TTTATGAAGTACAGTACAAAACTCCACTGAAAGGCATTAGAGAGGGAGAGAGATCTCATTTACAGATAGGAAGACTCAGTGTAACAAAGATATCAGTTCTCTCCAAAATTACCCAGAAGTTCCATACGATTACAATAGCAATTCAACAGGTTCATTAAGAACTTGACAAGCTGATTCTAAACTGTGGGCTGGGTGAGGTGGCTCCCGCCTGTCATCCCAGCACTCGGGAGGCTGAGGCAGGAGGATCCCCACGAGTTCGAGGGCAGCCTGGGCTACATGGTGAAACCCTGCCTCACCCCCCACTCCTCCTGAATGTATGTGGAAGACGTTGGTGGGGGTTGACATGTCTTACCAGACATGATCCCCATGAAGGCAGAGCCCGCACAGCACAGGCCCAGAGGCCAGCATAGCCCGGCAGAGAGCACAGCAGGGCCAGGGCAGGACACCAGCACCCAGGACAAGACGCCAGCTGACCTGGCAACCCCTACGGAAAGAGTGCTCAATCTTGACCTGAGTACACATATCCA
>NW_022951422.1:0-269 GCF_012274545.1 Fukomys damarensis | reverse complement strand
GTATAGCGAATACTTTCATTATACACTCTTGGTTTTGGAGTATAAACCATACAAGTTTTAAAGTAGTTTAGAAATCTCTAATGAAGTTGAACGTAAGTGGACCCTATAGAACAATCTATAGGAAACGGTTTTCATTTATGTATCCATTTGCTGAACAGATTAAAAGTAAAAGAATCAACTACCTGTATTTCTGTTAGTTGAAGAAGAGTACAACAAATTAATAAATCATGGTATAATCACACCACAAAATACTATATAACAGAGTGAAT
>NW_022951421.1:0-223 GCF_012274545.1 Fukomys damarensis | reverse complement strand
CAGAACTGCTTCAGAATGATGGGATGAGTGTGTTCCAAGGGAGGGGTCATCCTGATGGGGAGTCACAGCAATGTGTCTTTTTCTGTAATGACTTTAAATTTAAATATTCTCCTCACTTTTCATCACACCGTGTATGTCTGGTGACGGATATGCTGATGGTCCTGGTCCAGCCATTGTACACTGTGCACATGAAGGGAAAGGTCACACCAGGGCCCATAAATAT
>NW_022951420.1:0-215 GCF_012274545.1 Fukomys damarensis | reverse complement strand
TTTTCTAAACTTACATTACCAGTGAACTATGCCAAAAGGTCCCAATTTTCATTTTTTGCTTGGATCACTAAGAAGCAAATACTTATGTAGAATTTCACTGAAATTTTGTCTTCAGATAAATTATATCAAACTCGGCAACACATTAGTGATGCTTTTATTTGTACTTTTTCACCTTTCTTTGCTGTGAAAACCTTTTGAGGAAGCATTAGCAAGTT
>NW_022951419.1:0-469 GCF_012274545.1 Fukomys damarensis | reverse complement strand
AAAAGGGAAAGATGAAGCCTGAAGGCAACTTCTAAAGAAAACGCCATCCTATGTGAAAGTGCAGGAGAGGGAACCAGGGCCAGAAGCATTTGCCATGAGAAGGCCACAGGAGACCCCGTGCTTGGAGTCTAGGGTTCCCTGTGAGGGGCAGCGGGAGGCCACCAGCTCCAGACCTGGCCTGGTTGTGTTCCCTTCTCAGGGGGTCCTGGTGACAGGCCCTGCAAAGGGTGGGCTCAGCGAAAAGGGTCCAGGGACGCTCTCGAGCCAGCCCTGGCCAGGCAGCGGACGCAGCGGCCGAAGCTTGTTTGAACAAGCCGGGGCGTGCTGGGCGCACGGAAGCCGCGTGTCCGAGCAGTTTGCCTCATCCGGGTCGCTCCTGGCCTGACTTCCGATCACCCTCTCCCCGTCTCTGTCAACTCTCTGCTCCCAAAGGCCAGGGCTGTGTGTTCAGGGCTTGTTTACCTGGAGA
>NW_022951418.1:0-430 GCF_012274545.1 Fukomys damarensis | reverse complement strand
AGGAGACAATAGGGGATTTGTGGGGCTCTGTATCTCTGAGTTTAGTGTGTGCCTATCACATAATAGATGCTCAAAAGGCAACTGATGGATGGATGAATATGTTGTTCTACTCACTTCCAAATGGTAAGAATTGTAGGGAGGGAGGTTAACAGTGATTCAAATTCCAAAGATTTAGTCAGAATCATTGCTAGTGCCCTTTAGATCACAAGTCTGGCTGGAGAACTGATATAATTCATACATTCTGTTATTCATATAACAGCACAACCTGGTAAGTGCAGTACCAGGATTTATCACTGGAGACCATAAGAACACCCAGGAGGGGATAATTAACTAAATATGGGATGAAGGAGGCTAACGACGGCTTTCAGGGGTGCCCAAAGGGCCTTCTAGGGGAACTGAAGGTTTCACAGCCCTCATGACAATTTTCCAG
>NW_022951417.1:0-237 GCF_012274545.1 Fukomys damarensis | reverse complement strand
TATGGAAGATTTTATTTTTAACTCCATTTCCTCAAATTCCATTACTGTGAAATAGTTGACTTGCTAAGTGACTTCCCATTTCTCCTGAGTCCCAGCAGAGATTTGAAACAGTTGATCTGTTAAGTGATCTGTTTCTCATGGATCCCAGAGGAGACTTGGAAAGCAGAATGCATGTTTTTTTTTTCATTGAGTTTATTGGTACTTTTAAAGTATACAGTGCAGTTACATTTATTATTG
>NW_022951416.1:1950-2154 GCF_012274545.1 Fukomys damarensis | reverse complement strand
TTAAACTGGCTTAGTAGTTTTTGTGAAAACTGTAGATAACTTCAAACAATAATTTCCCACTTACGAAGCAAATATTTTTGAGAAACTAAGAGGCAGGAAAGAAACTAATCATCATTAAGCATATTTACAGTTTCTGAATAAAGACATAAACCCTTATACAAGTGGGGTTTTTTTTCAGTTTTCAATTTACCTTTATTTCTATTT
>NW_022951416.1:0-1315 GCF_012274545.1 Fukomys damarensis | reverse complement strand
TATTCTCTCACAACTTTGGAGACCAGAACCCAAAATAAGTCATATAGAGCTGAAGGCAAGGTGTTGATGGCTGGGTTCCTTGTAGAGACTCTGAGGTGGAATCCACTTTCTTGTTCTTTGGAACTTCAAGAGGTCAGCCACATATTCAGAGTCAACAATGTTCAAATCTCTGACTCTCCTTCCTTCATGATTACAATGGGGCCCCCTGGATAATGCAGGGTAGCCTGCCTAACTCAGGCCCTTACCTTAGCAATGTCTGCAAGTTCCTCTTGCTACGCAAGGCTCCATACTCAGGTTTTTGTTCCTTCCCAGTAACCTCTTACTTAAGAAAATACGCTGATGACCTTAGAGGCATCACCTCTGGGAGACACCGTGCAAGATTGAGGAAACTTGGCTTTTGTATCAGGTCTGTTAGGTCTACCCTCTTCGCTGCCCTCGGCTACAACTTTGTCCTGCCCTGTTCTCAGGCTAATATGTGTCTCCTTTTGGGGAGCTCCATTTTTAGCGGTGCTAAAAAGATGACTTTTTCTGGCACTGGCATCAAGATAGATGCAGCAGCTTGGTTTCAAAGGGTACAACAACTGGCCTGAGTTTGGGATGGATGAGTGGAACCTGCGTTGTTCTCAGTGGGTAACAACTCCTTTCCTTCTATCGACTTGAGAAATGAAAGACCTAAGAATTAGTTCTGAATCAGGGACTAAAGGTCTAATCCGGCACCAGATATTAAAAAATGGGAAGGAAGAAACAGGAAGACATTTAAACTGGCTTAGTAGTTTTTGTGAAAACTGTAGATAACTTCAAACAATAATTTCCCACTTATGAAGCAAATATTTTTGAGAAACTAAGAGGCAGGAAAGAAACTAATCATCATTAAGCATATTTACAGTTTCTGAATAAAGACATAAACCCTTATACAAGTGGGGTTTTTTTTCAGTTTTCAATTTACCTTTATTTCTATTTCCATTTTTTATTTTAGTTTTTACATAAGAAACCTCTTTCTTGGAAAGCCAGGAAGAGAATAGCAGAAGACTCCAGCTAGGTAGCTGGAAGGGCACAGTGTGATCCAGGGGCTTGGACCAGCCTCCAGTTCCCCTTTGGATGAACAGAAATGTGTTACACCCAACAAGCTGGATATATTCCCTGCAACTACTGGAGGATCACACAACCTTTGTACATTTTTAAAAATCAAAAAGATACCATCACATTCCACAGCCTGTGCTTTATGCAAATATACTTTTCCTAACTATAACATTCCATTGTAATTTTTGGGTACTTTCAAGTGCTCAGCAGAGAGACCCTGCTCTCCCAGGGCTGG
>NW_022951415.1:0-208 GCF_012274545.1 Fukomys damarensis | reverse complement strand
CCAAGAGAATTTCAAATAATTGTATTTTCTCACACCACTGCTGATTTTTTTTGATAAATTTTACTTTGGCCCATTGCTACTGATTTTCACCTAATAAAGTACAGTGAAACTCTGCATAATCCCATAATCCATTAACTTTAAAAGGCCAATTCCAAAGACAGATGCACCCAGTCTATTTTTTGAATAGCATGCATTGCATGTGCCCAGG
>NW_022951414.1:0-202 GCF_012274545.1 Fukomys damarensis | reverse complement strand
CGATAAACAGAGAGGTTAAGGGGCTTTGCTTGGTGCCATCAACGCAGTGAGCAGCAGACCTGGGCCTCAGAACCACAGCAGTCTGGTCAGAGAATCCGAGCTTCTAACGTCCTGTCAAATCATCAGAAGCCCAAGGGACGCAGCGGAGAATTCCAGCATCCTCTTATCCCTTCTCTCCTTCAGGTACCTCCCCTAGAAAGCA
>NW_022951413.1:0-234 GCF_012274545.1 Fukomys damarensis | reverse complement strand
AATTAAGTTTAGAGAAACAAAAATATAGTAAATAAAAAGTACCCAAACTAGCTGAGCATTGTGATGCATGCCTGTAATCCCTGCACTCTGGGAAATTAAAGCAGAAAGATCAAAAATTCAAGCCAACTTTGGTCACTTAGTGACTAAGACCCTGTGTCCAAATGAAAAAAGTTTAAAGAGGTATGAGAATACAGCCCAGTGCACAGGCCCTGGGTTCAAACCTCAGTACCACCA
>NW_022951412.1:0-959 GCF_012274545.1 Fukomys damarensis | reverse complement strand
GATTAAAGTCTGTACTCATTGTCTCTCATTAGATGTCAATGCTTGATTTAAGCATTAACATTATATTTTTCCAGTCCTGTTCATAGGTCTGAGTAAGTCCTCTGAAGACATCAATGTACTATGAGGGTCATCTAAATCCTTTCCTTGATCTTCTTTGATCTGCTTAAATGTCACTGAGAGAAAAGGACACATTTTAAGAGGCTGCTGTGAGATGTGTCAAAGTCAAGGAATGTGAGGGCATCTGAGGGCACCTGAGGACTCAGCATAGACAACCACACACGTGCCACACTGCCATGCAAGGTTGAGGTGTTTTGTCTCACTATGTCTCAGTAAGCTGATAACAGCCACTAAAAGTGCTGTGCTGTATGCCTGCTTTTTGTGATGTCTGCTCCACATGTTTTTTTTTTTTCTTTAGGAACCTTCAGCCTACCAGCCCTGACACGCATGAACATAGGTAGTCCCACTGTCCTTGAGGGGCTTGAACAAAATCAGCTGAGGATGGATGTTATCCAGCAGAAGCTTTGATTATAGCTGGCTTAGGAGCCTCATCCTTAGGATCCAAAAGAGAGGCAGCACAATCTTCAGGCTCAATAATAGTGAACATGGCCTTGAAAACCCTTTCCTCAGCATTTAAAAGGTGAGGAAGAGTAGCCTCAGGCTCAGTGATAGTGGGTTGTACCTTAGGGGCCACAAGTGTCTGGTTTACCCCCTATCCTGTGGGTTATATTTACATTTTGAACACAATAAGGATTATCTCTTGATGTAAAGAAAATCTGAACATAAGGTAATTCTGACCATTCCCTTCTTTTTTACACTATGATTCTATCTGTGAAATACTATCATAATCAAAACTTTCCTCTATATTCTATTTTGGATCTAGGAACTAGGCAGAACATGCGACTTTACCAATGAGTTCCCAAAAGAAATGCAAGAGAAAGAATGGCATCCCTTTAATTTCT
>NW_022951411.1:0-217 GCF_012274545.1 Fukomys damarensis | reverse complement strand
TATACAAATTCTGCTACTGTCAGAACCTTTAGGGACCAGGAGACCGAGGGTTCCAGGAAAAGCGACTGTGATATTCAATAGGAGGGCACAAAGATAAGAAGGGTCCCTGAGCTGTCCAGTGATGGACATTGTCACTCTGTCAATTAAAGTCTACTCCACATACCCTCGTACTATTCAGAAATTCATCACTGAGTAATTACCAGGCTTAGAAATGAGG
>NW_022951410.1:0-277 GCF_012274545.1 Fukomys damarensis | reverse complement strand
TGTTCAAGACTTATGTTAAAAACTGTCCTGCAAGACTTGCTGTTTGAATACAACGCATATAGTCTATGGTATGAACTCCACCAACACTATTCCAAACAATAGGTGATTTGTGGTTAAGTTTCTAATGGAAAGGAAAATTCCAAACTTTCCTTTCCATTGGAGACTTGATTATAAATCACCATACAAATTACCAAAATGCCTAAAATGTCATTTTAGCTTATTTTGCAGCTATCATGCCACCTAAAGAAGAAAAGATCAACCAATCTGGAAGAAGATG
>NW_022951409.1:0-213 GCF_012274545.1 Fukomys damarensis | reverse complement strand
AGTATGGGCACACACTGAAACTGTGATTGTGAATAGCCAGCTCCTTTGTAGCACCAAAGGTAAGTTTTATGTTCTAGTTACATTGCAGCTTTTAAAAATGCATAAAATAAGGTTTGTGCCTCCTACCACTTCATAAAAATTACCTCATTGGAAAATCTGAACCCAAATGGTCATAATTAATTTCATATTATAAATATATCTATTTATACATAT
>NW_022951408.1:0-270 GCF_012274545.1 Fukomys damarensis | reverse complement strand
TGTGGCTTCTAGAGTTTTTACAAAGTCAAGATGATCATGGAAGATAAATATTTGAATCCATTCGGGACATCAAAGTAGCCATGACAGCGCAATTAAAAACATTCACAGATGAGGAATTCCAGAACTGCCCAGAAAGGGGAAAGAATGAGAGCATATGTGTGTTTGAAGCAAAGAGGAGTATTTTGAAATAGATTAACGAGAATGTGTTTTTTTTTCTGTAATAATTTTTAAAATTCAAACATTTACCTATTTTTATCACATTTGGTACAA
>NW_022951407.1:0-454 GCF_012274545.1 Fukomys damarensis | reverse complement strand
CTAGATCCCATTCATTAAATTTATGTTAGGCTGCCTGTTCTTTATCAATGTTTCTGGATTTGGCTGTACACCTGTGTATGAAAATTTCAGTAGTTGTGAATGTACTACTTCAAAGAGGAAAAGAATATATAAGAAAAATACACATCACTGCTCTTGTATGACCCCGGGGGATTCTGCATCACCTTGTGGATTCCTGGTTGTAGGCTAAATTATGTAATGCTATCTTAATTGTTTAGAGGAAAATGAGGCTTAAAGAGGCAAACAAGCAGTTCAGGTGTCATAATTGTCCCATTTATTTATTGGTCCCAGTTAATTGAAGGCTTTGCTGGTCTTCTCACCAAGAACCTGTTTGTTGCCCAGCAGAAAGACCCTCCCCATTTGTACCACGGCACTGTTCTGCTCATGTATGCTGCTTAAGCCCTACTCAGAAGGACCAGGATAATTGTCACAAATG
>NW_022951406.1:0-306 GCF_012274545.1 Fukomys damarensis | reverse complement strand
GTATCCCCCAAACCCTAATGTAAAGCTTCTTATATTTATGCTGTCTGGATGAATGACTCTTGCAATGAGAGAAATAAGTAGGGTTCTAGAGTTCCAGCCATCTGGCGATGACCGTCAGTTGCTTCTGCCTTTGTCTTCCTCGGGCATAGTCGGTGTCAGGAGACTCCCTTGGGCCTCCCACCAGCAGCTTCTTCTGCCTTCTTCACCACTGCTGATGTGTCTTCTCAACCGGCCCAGAGAGGCCAAAGCCACAGTCCACAGCCCTCTGTCATCACAAGCATTCAGGCCTGCTGCTGGCTCTCCAGA
>NW_022951405.1:0-434 GCF_012274545.1 Fukomys damarensis | reverse complement strand
CCTACACAGGTCTTGCTCTTCTTAGAAGCTCACCAGTTACACTGGGCTGGTGCTGGACCTAGAGACCTTACCGTGGATTCACCTGACGTGGTCCTTCCGAGTGAGGCCCCATGCACAAGTGCTGGAGTTCTGGATTTCCTCAGGTGCCTGAAAGCAAAAGTATGGTGAGCAGCAGGAAGAAGGATTGGTGCATCGCACCTAAGGGTGGCAACACTGACTCCTGCGCAATCCTGGTGCAGATGTAAGAGGCTCCCAGGAGGGGTACCGTGTCCCTATCCTGGACAGTTGCAGGGGAGGTGTCTCTTTGTGATGTGCTACAGCGCAGTGGAGGAGGTAGAGCAGCATGAAGGCCAGGCCTGCAGTGTCCTCTACAGAGGCGACCTGGGAACAGTGTTGGACGTCGTCATCCGTTACTCTCAAAAGTCTCTGTCTAT
>NW_022951404.1:0-473 GCF_012274545.1 Fukomys damarensis | reverse complement strand
TATACAGTACAGTTACATTCATCATTGGGATTCTTGTACCTTTACATGACAGATCTTGGTTCTGGTTTTTTCCCCTTGTCCCTGCCCTCCCTTCACCCCTCCTCTCCTCCCCATTTACAAACCTTTTATTTCCATTTTTTCATTTTCTCCTATTGTTTTCCTTTCCCTTGTTACCTTTCCCCAACCATTCCCACTTTCCCTACACCTTTAGCCCTTTTCTTCCTATTTCACACTGTTAATTCTCTCATTAGGATCTTATGTACTATTATAGTTTATTCACACCAGAGAAACTATTCAGTATTTACACATGTGTGACTTATTTATTTCACTTAGGAGTATATCCTTAATATGTATCCATTTTCCTGCGAATGAATCTAATTTCTCATCCTTTTTTTTTCAGCTTTAATGCGCCAATTATCTCAATTAAAGCATATTCTCTTTTTCTATAAAAGAACCATCACTTTTGAATTGTG
>NW_022951403.1:0-203 GCF_012274545.1 Fukomys damarensis | reverse complement strand
AAGAAAGGCCTCTATTATTTGGATTAGAAATTTTCAGGAGATGAAAGATTTATTTCCAACATGAAAAAAATAGGGTTGTGTGTTAAGAGCGTACAAAATGAAATTATATTTTTATTAAGCGTCTTGGTTACTTTCTTCACCACTTGGACATAGTACGTGACACCCACAACCTAAAGAAGAAAAGATTTCTTTTGATTTACAGT
>NW_022951402.1:0-255 GCF_012274545.1 Fukomys damarensis | reverse complement strand
AATTCCAAGCGTATAATTCTGGAACAATTAATTAAAACATTTAAAAGATACTCATTTACATTTCAAGAGGGATTTGTTTGAGAAACACAAAAACACTTCATGGGCCACGTTACCAATAAAATAGGTGATGATGGCAACTGTGTTCCTTCAAGAATAAGCAGTCAGGTATGCTAACCGAAGCTGTGCTTGTATACTAGTTAGGGAAAAATCACTCAGAAAATATAGAGCAAAAAGCACAATTTGTAAACTCATGTT
>NW_022951401.1:0-295 GCF_012274545.1 Fukomys damarensis | reverse complement strand
TGCTTTAAATTAGCTCTTCTCTGTTCATTAGTGATGTTTTAGTTTTTGTTCACATATCTGTTCGTTGTTTTTATGTCTTTAGAATTATCTACTCATGCCTTTCCCCCATTTTTGATGAAATTATTTGCTTCATATTGAGTTAATTGAGTTCCCTACACATATTTATACATATTTTACATGAATCGCTTATTAAATATATGGACTTAATATATTTTTCCCATTTCAGAAATTTTCTTCTCACTCTATGATCATTTTACATCTATGAGAAAAGCAGCTGTGTTATATCTTTATATCT
>NW_022951400.1:0-205 GCF_012274545.1 Fukomys damarensis | reverse complement strand
CGTAAGTAGTAGAGCCTGGTAGAATGTTTTCTTAGCCAAAATATTTTTTTCTTGTTCAGCTGAGTAAGTTAAATGTAATGAGTTTTTCCCTCTGTTTTCTAAAAAAAAAAAAAAAGTCATTTAAATAATGGAATATCAGAACACAATATCTTCCACATTAAAAAGTTCAAAGTTTAAAGTTCTAGTAAAAATACATAATGGGTAA
>NW_022951399.1:0-211 GCF_012274545.1 Fukomys damarensis | reverse complement strand
GAGGGTTCAAAGGAGGTGGGGCAGTATTAGCATGTAAAAGGATGTGCCCGCCTACACGCCCCAGTCACACAAGATTGTCGTGCGAGCTGAAGGGGGCTGAAATTATTTCCTCCCAGGGGAGGGGAGAAAAAAATGCACTGCAGCTCCCGATTTGGTAAAAAGCCAATGGCTTGCAGCAATCCAGAGTCACCGTGGGGAGCGCTGGCCGGGC
>NW_022951398.1:0-221 GCF_012274545.1 Fukomys damarensis | reverse complement strand
AACACTGGATGACTTTTTACCAAAGTACTTAGGCAATTCAATAAGAAATAATAGTCTTACCAAGAAAGAAAGTGCTAGGGTAATTCAATAAAATTTTTTAAAGTGCACTTTGATCAATACCTCATATAATAAACATGAGTTAAACCAAAATAAGTTGCAGACCTACATGTGATCCATAAAACCATAAAAGATTGAAAGAGCAACTTTAGAGATAATTTTTG
>NW_022951397.1:0-219 GCF_012274545.1 Fukomys damarensis | reverse complement strand
AAGACAGAGAAAGAAGAAAATATGTCAGTGTCAGGGAGCACACTATGCCCCACATATAGGACCTAGCCACCAGGAGAGCACACAGCTTCTGAGACATTTTAACGGTGTAGAGCAGAGGGTTACAAATGGCCACACAATGGTCATAGGCCATCGCGATTAACATAAAGGTTTCTGCCACTGCAAAAATACAAGCAAAAGAAAATTGCATAATACAACCAG
>NW_022951396.1:0-986 GCF_012274545.1 Fukomys damarensis | reverse complement strand
TTTTTTTTTTTTTTTTTTTTTTTTGGTGGTACCAGGGATCCAACTCAGGACCTTGCACTTGCAAGGCGGGTGGCAGAATCATTGAGACAAATCCTGGGCACCGGAAACATCACTTTTGATGAGGCTGTAAATATTGCCCGACAGATGTGGCACCGGTCTTTAGCCAGAAAACTTTCCGGAACCATTAAAGAGATCCTGCGGACCACCCAGTCTGTTTTGGCCGGCACCCGCACGACATCATAGACAACATCAACACCGGTACTGTGGGGTGCCCAGCTAGCTAAGAATAAGAAACCTAAGAAAGAAAAATTTCAATAAAATGATGATCTGACAAAAAAAATAAAGAAATCATTCATGTCTTGATTCACACACTCCAGAGGAAGAAGAGAGAAAATAATTAATAATCAATCACCTAATTATATGTTTGATGGTAATAATGGCCAAGAAAAAAATGCTAAGAAGTCTGAGTACAATAGAAGATGTAAATAAGTAGTAGTTGTAGAACATTACATACTTTGTTGCTTGAGTCAGTCAAATCTGGAACCAATCTAAGGAAATTTTTCAAAATTATTTATATGATACTTTGCCTAATTAGAGAGTTCAGGAAAATCCACAATAGTTGGGGAAAATGCATCCATCCTACCATGTTGTTGATTTCTGGAATTTCTTCCACATGGAGATGATGGCCACCAAGTCTTTTGTTCTCTAAA
Organism: Fukomys damarensis; assembly: GCF_012274545.1. NCBI lineage: Eukaryota > Metazoa > Chordata > Mammalia > Rodentia > Bathyergidae > Fukomys > Fukomys damarensis. The sequence goes on along the minus strand of NW_022951396.1, from coordinate 276 downwards.
CACACACTATTCATGCCTACTATGCACAAAGCCAGATGTTCAGGAGTGTGTACGTTAGGTCAAATCCAGGTTTTGTCCTCAGGGAAATTATTCTGTCTAGGAGGACACGAAACTAATCTCAACTATGTAAATGCTACAAATAAATGCAAAGAGTTGAGTAATCTCGCTTAAGGATTTAAGAGAAACTTCCTAAAGTGGTTTCTGAATGGGACCATGGAGGATGAGAAGGATTCAGGCCAAAAGAACAAGAGCAAGTGGTGGGGAGAGTGAAGTCAT
>NW_022951395.1:0-515 GCF_012274545.1 Fukomys damarensis | reverse complement strand
CCCCAGTGCTGTGTGACAGGTTGTGGTCCTGGGCAGGTGGCTCGAGGGCCCTGGGCTTTGCTTTTTTCATCTGTGCCACAGGTACCAGGTAGTCATGAGAATCATCCCTGGCCCCGCAAAGGGAGACAGCTGCCGCGGGACTGTCCCTGATGTGTTTCCAGCTTGAAGGAGGCCTCTTCCTCCAGAGCCAAGGCTGCTGGCTTTTAGCCACAGGTGTTGCCGCTGCTGCAGGATCTCAGCTGTCCAGAGTCGGGTCCATCACCGCCCCAGAGGGGACTGGAAGATATGCAGAATCTTGCAAGCCAGTTCTTTCCTTTGAGGCCGCAGCCAGCTAGGCGCCCAAGGCTGGGAAGGGGTTAAGGTGCCCCTGAGGCTTGCCGGGAAGGCAGCTGCCTGGGTGGGCGCTCCGCCTGGGCAGGAATATAAGAAGCACTCTTGGTGTTGCCCAGGCGGAGAGGGCAACGTGTAGGGAAGTTGCGAGAAAAAGACAGGGACAAATCCACGCTGGCTGCCTT
>NW_022951394.1:0-207 GCF_012274545.1 Fukomys damarensis | reverse complement strand
TTTTTTAAAGGAGGGGAAGAGGGGTTGAAGGAAGGGAAGGGGACTGGAAAACAAGAAGAATCAGGATACATTAGGAACAAATACCCTAAGATGAATATGATCATTACGTATATCTAAAATGTACCAATAAACTTAATTAATTTTAAAAAATAAATGTTATTCCTCACATAAACAGAAGAAACAAAAAAAAAGATCATCTCAAGAAAT
>NW_022951393.1:0-228 GCF_012274545.1 Fukomys damarensis | reverse complement strand
GAGTTCATTCGAGTCAACCTGGAAGTGTGGCTGAGTCCCAGTGGTTCATGTGTTTGAAGAGTTTGTGCTGTGAAATATGTAAGCTCACATCATGATGTAATGGAGGAATGTTCACGATTGTCAGTGTCCTTGGTATAATATGGTTAACACGTGTTCTTGGTACTTTTCTTAGTATGCTGTACTTCATACACTGTCCTTAGTGCTTTACTTCGTACAATATAGCCTTCG
>NW_022951392.1:0-365 GCF_012274545.1 Fukomys damarensis | reverse complement strand
CTGAAAAGAAATAGAAAAGGAATAGCATGCCTAGAAATATTTTAAGATGAAAGACAAAAGGTTCAAATAAAAAAGTATAAATTTGTACTCATGGGAATTAAAATCAGATCTGAATAAGTAAAAAGGAGTACATTGTCCTGAAGAGAAAACAAAAGAAAAGCATGATAGTCTCTCTTCAGTGAATAAAAACACTGCATGGCAAATCAACAAGGCTCTACGTTTTCATCTCTCTCAGGAACTCAGCAAACCAATTTTGAAGGGCAGAACATTGTAAGACTCAAAATGAAAGTTCAGATAAGAGGACAGTGAGTATGGGGTTCTCCTTCTGAGATATTAAAACTTACTCCAAAGCTACTCAATCAAAA
>NW_022951391.1:0-243 GCF_012274545.1 Fukomys damarensis | reverse complement strand
ATTTAGCTATTATGAATTATGCTGCTGTAAATATGGGTATGCATGTGTCACTGTAATATGTTTAACTTATTGGGGAATGTAACTAAAATGATAATATCTGAATCGAATGGAATTTTTACTTCTATATTTTTGAGAAATCTCTATATAATGATTTTGCCTACATTACATTTGGACATGGAGCTTCTAAAATTATGAGGAGATAAACATTTGGAGAAAGATGATAGATCCTATTTGAATGGGGGT
>NW_022951390.1:0-673 GCF_012274545.1 Fukomys damarensis | reverse complement strand
TAGTAAATTATTTTGTAGGATTTATAATTAATGAAGTGATTCTAAAGTTTATATAGAGAAGCAGATGATATGAACCCCATTTAATCTTACTGGGGAGAAAACAGATTTGGAGGACTGATACTTCCCAGATTCTAATCTTGGTTTAATTTTCAGTAATTATGAGAGTGGGATATTACTAAAAGAATAGGCAAAGAGATCAGTGAAACATAATACAGTGCTGAGAGACCACTGCAAATATAGTCAACTGACCTATGACAGAAGAACAAGGGCAATATCGTGGAGGATAATCATCTCTTCAACAAATGATGTGGCAACAAGTACACAACCATGTGGGAGAAAAGTCTAGATCGAGACTCTATATACTTCACAATGCTAAGCTCAAAACGGATCACAGATGTACACATAAAACACAGAACTCTAAAACATTTAGAAGATAATGGAGAAAAATTCGGTGACCGGTTGTTTGGCATTAATTCTTGACATAAAATAACAAAGCCACAGTTCATGGAAGAAGTACATGAAAATTAAAATTTGTGCTTCTTTTTTCTTATTAGTTTGTACTTTCCAAATGACTGTCAAGAGAATAAAAATACCAACCACAGATTGGGGGAAAATATTTGCAAAAAACACAAATGATACTTATTCAAAATATACAACTAATGTTTAAAACTCA
>NW_022951389.1:0-480 GCF_012274545.1 Fukomys damarensis | reverse complement strand
CATGTCCCTATTGCCATGGCTGTCTCCCCTTCAACTCCCCCATCTTCATTTCCCTGCTTCTTCTTTATATGGCTGTGCTACTATACTAGAATTCACCTCACATGTCAAAGATTTTCTCCCTATCCTCCATCAGGCAGAGGATAACAGCCACCAGACAGCACTGCTGAAAGGGAATTTGGACCTATCCAAAAAGGGAATCCAGCACCTCATCACGCTTCCACCTGTTTTGGAAGCACCCTGTAAAATGGCACTGTGAGAAAAGAAATTGTTGTACTCAGTCTGGGTTCTAATGGTGTTTGATCTTCTCCAGGTGTCCCAGGTGTGCTCACACGCCCTGGATTGCTCAGTGAAATCTCGGTACACACATCCCTTCCCTTTTGGAAAGGATATGTCCTTGTGGAATGGCTGGGAAATAGCACTGAGCTGTTAGCTGGAGGCTTGTGTGATGTGAAGGGGCAAGGGACTCCCAGCCAGGACCTT
>NW_022951388.1:0-1434 GCF_012274545.1 Fukomys damarensis | reverse complement strand
GGGAGAAGTTAAAGTAATCACCTATTCTGCTGTTTCAAAAATAGTCTAATACGTACATATGTTAATTCATTTCACATATGCTACCAATTTCTCTTCGTTCCATGAAAAGAAAGTTTTTTTAAGATAGTGATACACAGTGTACTGACTGTTTTGTTATGAAGTTTTATTTCTTCATAAAATATAAAGAAATGCGAGGCTGTCATGCTATTCACATGTATCTGCACAGGCCTGGGATGGTGGCTACCCAGAGCCTCCTGTGCTTGCCAGGCCGTAGGTCAAAACTCAGTAAAATAAAATAAAACATGAGACAGAGGATGTACACATGAGGGAGATGAGGGCAGTGATGCCATCCTATATCCTGCTGTGACCCTGGGCCGGCATCACAGGCTGTGAAGACCCGCAGCTTCTCCTACACAGATGGAAAAGCCCAAGAAGCCCAAGGGAGTGCAAGGCCGGTGTGTGAACACGATGTTCTCTGCTCATATAAACGCGCCACTCAGCCGTGCATGTGTGGGTGCAAGAGGCGTGCAGAACCCTTTCTGTCTTCTGCTTCATTTTGCTATGAACCTAAATCTGCTTTTTAAAAATCAACTATGTTTTGTTTAAAGTTCAACAACACAAAGTTTCTAAAGAAGCTATAAGTCACATTGACTGTGATTGAGAAATGATTGACTGTCAAACTCTGAAATTACCATTATTATCACTGCCGCTGTTGTTGTTCTTGGGGCTTGAAGAGGGGCGAGGGCTGGGAGCTCCCTAGCTCCTGCCTGTCCACACTGGCACCAAGGCCAGTGACCCAAGTTCTACTCCACTGCAGCTGGGGTGCCCCTGGTCACCCTGGCTTACATCTGTCACCTCCCCCCCGTTATAGGACCCGCAGGGCGGGAGCTGTGTCTGGTACACCACACCATGGCCCCAGTGCATGCGAGAGACACCGTAGATGCTCTGGTAATGACTGCGGACTGAATGGAAGAAAACAGCCACGTGTGATCTTTCTGGAGAAATTCACATTTAACCAAAGATTCAGGAGTCATTACTCAAAATTATGGGCAGTCAAATTTTCCTCCACGTTTTCAGTTATACCTATAGTTATACTTGCAACACATACAAAGCCTTTGCAAAATAAAACTTTGTCTGCTAGCAAGTGTTCCTTTCGTAGAAGTTCAGACAGTTTATTTAAGTATGTCCTCAAGATACCTGGGCCCCAAAGTTATTCTGCACCCATATCTGAAGTCGAGCTGTCACACCTGTAGCAAAAGCAGGCTTCCCTGGCATTCAGAATCCAGTCGAAAGAACACCACTTAGGACTCCTCAACATATCTGTTCTTTAGTTTCCCCTGCTTGAGAGAAAATTCATGAGGCTGCCTTATATGGGAGAGCTATATATTAAGATACATTGTTTCTGAGGAAATTCTATTTTTAAGGCATCAGAAA
>NW_022951387.1:0-511 GCF_012274545.1 Fukomys damarensis | reverse complement strand
TTATTAATACTTTTTTGAGCTTATTTTTGGCTTCATGGTCCATTGTTTTCTGTTTCTGATACTCCTTTTCTAAATTCTATTAGTTCTTTCCTTCTTATTTTGTATTTATTTTAGTTTTCTTTTGCTAGAATTTTAAGATACAAGCTTGTTTCCTTGATTTCACTTTGTTTTATTTCCTAACAGCTTTTTTTGTTTTGTTTTGTTTTTTTGCATCAGGGATTGAACTTAGTTCCTTATGCTTGCGAGGCAGGTGGTGGAACCATCGAGCTAAATCCTTGGCCCTCTTAATGTCTTTTTTGGCCTGATGATTCTTCCTGACCACACCTATTAACTATGCAGAAAAGGGAAGAGTCACTATCAGTAGAAAAGCACTTGTAACTTTAGACATCTCACAGTTTCTACATCTTTTAGCAGAACAGAAAAAGGAAAAAGTATATTCCAACTGAACGTAAACTATTGCATGATAACTGAAAATTACAATGATTGAAATTTAAAAAGCATCATTGTATAG
>NW_022951386.1:0-872 GCF_012274545.1 Fukomys damarensis | reverse complement strand
ATATATATATATATATATATATATATATACATATATATGATAATATCTGCACAAATGTGCACCCTTACATATTAATTTATTTCACCAATATTTATTTGAGGCAATAAGGAGTAAAGTAGAGACATATCCACAAATAAAACAAGCAAATTCTCCACTCTTCCTTACGAGCTTACAATGCAGAGAGCAAAAAGACAAGGCAGTTCATGCAAATAATTAAAACAAATATGATTGTTTTGCAGTTTTATGAAGGATACAAATAATATTTTGATTAAATGCTCCGTGGAGTTATGTTGGCCCAACCTGCTTTGTTAAGGTTGAACAGAAAAGGCTTATTTGTAACCAGGTGACATTTGATTGGAAACAGTCATCAAAAGACCAGTTACTGAGAGACACAGGGGCCTAGGATGAAAACTGAGATGATTGTGAGACAAGCAGTTGAAGAAGAAGCCAGAAAAGAAAAATTGTAGAGTTGCAAGCCAAGTTGCAAGGACTGGAATATCACACCACATACAATGTACTTCCTCCTGGGCAAGAGCATGAACCCACGGGGACGAGGATATAAGAGTTTCCCACTACTTTTTCCCTATTCTTCACTGTTTGAATATTTTACAAAGAAAATTGACTCATGCATTTATTGTTATCAAAATAATACTAATGACAACCATTATACTACATAATATTAGACAAAGAAAAAAACAGAATCTGCACACACGTGGCTCAAGATTTTATCCCAGTAGCCCAAACATGATTTAATTAATTCATTTGACTTTGCAATGGTGTAATGAAAAAGAAGAGTTTTAACTTTCAGCGCTCTTTTGAGGGCCAAGAAATGGTTTTTTAAAAAAGTTTTTTGACTAGCACTGGTATGCTTT
>NW_022951385.1:0-223 GCF_012274545.1 Fukomys damarensis | reverse complement strand
GTAAGATAATTTGATTGGTGAAACTCAGTAAGGTTTGTAGATATACAAATGTTAATTTCATCACTTTAGTATTTACCATAATCATGTAAAATGTTACCATTGAGGAACTCTGGCTGAAGGTACATCTCTCACCACTATATCTCATAGTTTTCTATGAATGCATAATTATTTTAAAACAATAATCTTTATGATTAAATACTTATTTACACATATGCACACACAT
>NW_022951384.1:0-233 GCF_012274545.1 Fukomys damarensis | reverse complement strand
CTAGTAACGCATGACCTTCTGCTACTCTCTAGTCTTCCCTGCCTGGAGGTCTGTGTCTCACACGCTCACTACCTGGGACTGTCCCTCCCAATAAAGCATCAGCACCTAATTGTTGCCTCAAGTTTTATTTCAAGAGAACCCGAGCTAAAGCAAAAACCATTGGCACCGTTCCCCACCCCCGCAGTGCTGACCGTCAAAGACACACACCTCCTGACCCTCTCATTTCCCCAGCT
>NW_022951383.1:503-749 GCF_012274545.1 Fukomys damarensis | reverse complement strand
GGGCATCATTGCAGCTCCAATAAATCCCACGTGTTTAAGCAAAAAATAGTTTCTCTCATGTGAGTAAACGCTTATAGTACAGAATTTCTCTTAATGACAAAGTTCACAATGTGAAATAGGAAGAAATGGCTTAAGGTGTAGGAAAAGTGGGAATTGTAGGACAGAGGGAATATGCACAAGAAAATATAGCATAAAATGATAAAATCGAAAAAAAAGTTTGTAAATGGGTAGGAGAGCAGGGACTGA
>NW_022951383.1:0-327 GCF_012274545.1 Fukomys damarensis | reverse complement strand
CATGTTGGACCCTACCACCACTCTTAGCAGAAGCAGGGCCATCTGAGGAAAACAAGGCTACCTGTGGGCTGGGTCCCTCACCTGAGGAACAGTGTCCTACTCGTATTGGTTATAGGACCTGTGGGAGGACCTTCTCAAAAGTTGGAGCTGCAATGGTGCCCCATGGCCCAGGCTGGGGCCCCCTTACCCCTTCTCATCACATGAGACTCCAACTAGTAGCACAGTCCTTGTTTCCAGCCATTCCAAGGACCCAACTCTTCCAATATTATTGCGGCGGTGTGTACCAAGATTTCCCTACAAATTCAAGGCTGGGGGAGCACACCTGTG
>NW_022951382.1:0-201 GCF_012274545.1 Fukomys damarensis | reverse complement strand
CCCTCAAACTACATATAGATCTGCTTGATCTTGAAGTACGGTATAATTTGTCCAGACTTTCTGCGACAGAAAATTTGATATTCTATGCTTTTCAATGCAATGATTATTTGATTGTTGAGCAAGTTGGCGCTGGTAAACTAAAAACAAATGACTTATCAGGAGAATCTGTCTGGCTCTACATGAATTTGCACAGTTTACTAT
>NW_022951381.1:0-237 GCF_012274545.1 Fukomys damarensis | reverse complement strand
CTTTCTCTGTAGAGTACTTCACATTCAACAAACTAACTGATTTAGTTTCAAAGAGCTAAGTGGTGAAATAAACCGCTTCCAGGTGAAAATTGCAGTGAAACAGCAGAAGCACTCTGAAAACGGTGTTTGCGATCTAGCCTCAAACTGAACGTATCACCAAGTACACAGAGTTCCGGAGGCTCGTGTACACTGATAACTGCTAGGCACTCTTTTAGGCCTTAAGGGCTTTTCTGGTTA
>NW_022951380.1:0-210 GCF_012274545.1 Fukomys damarensis | reverse complement strand
AATTATTTCAATGGAAATGATTCTAGACAGGATTTCACTTCTAAAAATTGTCGTTTCTTTGAGAGAGCTACCTGACTTTGCATGTTATCTCCACAGTTAATAGACATGCTATTTGATAGTGTCTATTATATCCAATAAAATATATTCTAATTTGAATATTTGTATAATTTTGTAAAAGTTTCAAAGTTTAGTGTGACCATCTTAATCATG
>NW_022951379.1:0-429 GCF_012274545.1 Fukomys damarensis | reverse complement strand
TACACACTTGCACACGAAGGACATATGCTATCAGAAAACTGCAGTCTTTCCCAGTAATCATTTTCTTCATTGCTTTGGTTATGACCACATTTACCTAGACAAATGGCTGTCAGGAAGAAGGATTGTATTTCTCCTCTTTCCCTCCTGGTATGGGCAAAGAAAATGAGAGTAAGTGGAAATATGGATTGAAGAGTGACCGCTTTCCTTTTTCACTTCCATTCATGAGGCTTTTGTGGTGGGAGCTGGAGCAGTCATCCTCACCTAACTATAGCTTAGGGAATGAGGCCACAGGTGGCAGAGCAAAGTGGAAGAAACAAATGTCCCTGACACCATGAAATGCCATTCTACTCCTGAGCCTGCCCTTCAACTTTTTTTTTTTTTGAGACAGGGCCTCACTATGTAGTTGAGTCTGACCTGGAACTCACTATG
>NW_022951378.1:0-285 GCF_012274545.1 Fukomys damarensis | reverse complement strand
TGTGTTATAGTTAAAAATTATAAAATGGATATTATTGTGAAAATGAAAAATTCTCCTAATAAAATATTGTCATCAATATTGTTACATTTCTCTTTGGTGAAGTAAAATCTCAGACTCGCACAAGTTAAAGGCAGAATGTTTTATTTCTGCCTATAGTTTCTAGAGCTTTCAGTCCCTAGTTGACTGGCTCCAAGGCAGGGTGGTGTGGCAGAGAGGCATGCGGAGGAAAAGCAGCTCATGATAGGACAAGCAGGAAGTAGTGACAAGCAGTGAAACAATTTTCCC
>NW_022951377.1:0-761 GCF_012274545.1 Fukomys damarensis | reverse complement strand
CCATCTTATTAAAATTAAAAATCCTGTAAATCACCAGAATATTTCAAGGTAGTAGTTGATAGAAGAAGGGTTATAGATAAAGAGTCCATCAGTCAGTTTTATGTAGATTGCATTTTTTCTTTTGTTTCTTATAAGATTATAAATTTAGGCAGATTCTGTGTTGCGTTCATAATCCAAGCTGCTTATGATGTATTGTTTTATCTTCCCAGTTCAATGAATTTATTAATTGTTTGCCTTCCCACCAACTGCAGCTTTTAAGTCTTAACTCTTGCTTTAGTAATCTTAAACTTTAGATACCTGCTAGGACTGTTCACGACACCAGTGAAAATAACAACAGCAGCCTATTCCACCTGTCCTTTCTGAAAACAACTGGACTGGTTGATTCCTTAGGTTAATGTATGTTTTCATTAGCATAAGCTTGTTTTATTTTAACTTTAGTAAGACTTGAGAGAATTAAATGTAGTTTGCTAAATAGTTTGATTTCCCTCCTATATGTGCACCCACCTTGTGTGAATATTTTTCACTACTATTTGGAATTTAAGAGCTGGTACTGGACATGAAGTCAACAGGGCAGACAGCTGTGAAGGGAAGATAGAGATACGGGTAAGAGTATCTTGAGCAGATACTCAAGAAGAAATGGAGCTAGACCCTGAGGATGGGTTGAAACTTTTGGCCATTCTTCCTGTCTCTGCCCTAGTTAACGGGCATCCTGTGGAAGCTGGGGTTCTTTGTCATAATGCTAAACACAAACTGTTGGTCTA
>NW_022951376.1:0-276 GCF_012274545.1 Fukomys damarensis | reverse complement strand
TTCTGTTGGGGGAGAAGGCTTAGCTTTAAAATCTTGGGTGGCTCTACATTATTAGATTTTAGTTTTATTTGATTGCAGTTATAGGCAAGGCTGGCCTTTCTCAGCACATCTGAAGTTTTTCCATCTTTGCTGGAAGTCTGGCTACTCTAGCTAAAACCTGTAAGATGACACAGACGATATGAACCAGTATTCTGGTTTGTTTCCTAACCATTTCCTAGGCACTAAATAATTATCAGTCTGCTTTCCACATTATCACAGGCAACAATTCATTGTGTT
>NW_022951375.1:0-208 GCF_012274545.1 Fukomys damarensis | reverse complement strand
TGGTGCAGATCCTCAATACAGCCTTGCATGAGACATTGCTGTGGGCTCTGGGCCTCTGGCCGGACTCATGGAGAGCAGTACCTTGGGCTCTAGGCCTTTAGCTGGATTTGTGTGGGACATCACTGAGGGATCCAGGCTCTTGGCCGGATTCTTTGCATCTCTAGCATGTAGACAGATCTCTTGTACTCCTCTGCATTTGCCTTTTTAG
>NW_022951374.1:0-215 GCF_012274545.1 Fukomys damarensis | reverse complement strand
TTGGTTTTGATTTTTCGAGTATGCACCAAGCTCCTCACCCTGCAGAGCTCCCTTAGAAGTCCATGAAGGGTGAGGAAAGCAGACAGAGAGAGTTAGGCTTCTATACTCAGTCCTTTTGTGAGGATGAGGTATTTTATTGAGGGGAAAAGCAAAACCTATCTTCTAACACATCATTGCTTTTCCATGCTCGGCAATATCAGAACATCACCCTTTGC
>NW_022951373.1:0-1980 GCF_012274545.1 Fukomys damarensis | reverse complement strand
AAAAAAAAAAAAAGTAATTAGAAAAACAATATTATTCACAATAGCATCAAGAAAAATTATATATTTAGGAATTAATTCACCAAGGAAGTGGAAGACCTCCACAATGAAAACTACAGTACTCTGTAAATGAAAATTGAACAGACATCAGAAAATGGAAAGATGTCCCTCTTCCTAGAGACAAAGAGCCAATATAGTTAAAATGGCAATATTTAAAACACTGATGTACAGATTTAATATAATTCCAATAAAAATGCTAACAGTACTCTTCACAGAAGTAGAGAAAATATCCTAAAATTTAAATAGACCCAAGCAGACCCAGAATAGCAAAAGCAATCCAGTGTATCACAATTCTGAATTACAAGTTTAATTGCAATACCAGTCCTGAAAACAGTTTGCTACTGGCACAAAAACAAACGTGTGAATCAATGGGCCAGAATAAAGAATAGAAACACAATCCCAGGAACACTCAGCTATCTGATCTTTTGCAAATTCAAAAACATTTGCTGTGAACTGTCATGAGAAAATTGTCTATACACAAGCAGAAAATGAATATAGACCTATATTTTTTACTGTGTACTAAACTAAAATGAAAATGGGCCAAAACTATAAATATGAAAACAGAAATACTTAATCTGGTGGAATATAAAATAGACAAAACTGTTGGATAAAGGCAAAAATAGCTGAACAGGACCTCAATTGCACAAGAAATAACATGAAGAATCAACAAATGGGATTATATCAAATTTAAAAGCTTCTGGATGAGAAAAGAAACAACCAACAGAGTGAAGAATACACTAAAAGAATGATAAAAATTTTGGCATCCCATACCTCAAACAGAGGATTAATGTCTAGAATATATAAAAACTCATAAACATTAGACCTAGCGAAACAAATAATCCAATAAAATACAGACAACAGAAATGAATAAATACTTCATACAAAAAAGGAATATGAATGACCAATAAATATAAGAAAAAGTGGTCAACAGCTCTGGCCAGTGAAGAAATTAAAACAACACTGAAATTTTATTTTCTCAAGAAAGAATGGGTATCATTATGCAAGAAGTCAAATGATAGATAAATAGTTAAATCCTTATGAGACTTCAAGGAAAAAAGGAATTACTGTTAGTGAAAATGTAAACAATAGAAATGTAACCACTATAGAAATCAATAGGGAGATTCCTCAAAACACTAAAAGTAGAAATCCCATTCCACCTAGTTATTCCTTCCAAACATCTTCTTGAAAGATTTTGAGATATCATATTACAGTGATAGGTGCATACCCATGTTTATACTAGCACAACTATCACTAAATTTTGGAAGCAACCTATATGTCCAGCAACAGATAAATGAATAAAGAAAAAAAATGGTCCTTATATACAATGAAGGACCACTCTGCTATACCAAAAGATACATCTAAGTCATGTGTAGGAAAATGGGTGCACCTTGAGACCATAACATTAAGTGAAATAAATCAGGCACACAACTTAAATATTGCATCGTTTCTCTATTTAGATATAAATAAAGAGAAAAATGGAGCCCCTGAAGAGGGCCTCTGCAGAGGAACAGTGAGAGGCACAGCCACATGGAGCTTGCTTGGGACAACAGCCCCACCCCTCCAGGCCTTGGAAGAAAATGGTGAATGACTTAGCTGCTTGGAACTTCCCTGGGACCACAGCTCCACCCCTCTGGGCCTCCTCAGAGGAATGGCTAGAGGCATAGCCTCACAGGTGCCTGCATCCTCCCCTTTGCCATTCTCACACATGCATCTGGCCTTCTGGCTGGGCTGGTACCTGGATTCATACAACAGAGGCACTGGAGGGGGGTCATAAAGGCCATTGTTCTGAGTTTTAGCTTTGATTTTGATTTAATTCACACAGTTAAAGGTGATAGATTAATAACTACCAAAAATTGTCACTTTTCTAAGCTATGCTTGATGCTATTGTGTAGTGATTGTATTTCTTGGGCTGAAGTGTTGTGA
>NW_022951372.1:0-477 GCF_012274545.1 Fukomys damarensis | reverse complement strand
CAATCTCTGCCAGGCAGAGACCTACAAACAAAAAGGAATACAGTTGTACTCCATATAAGGTGTCGTCTTCACAGGTAAACTCACAGAGTTGTAGCACTTTACTCTGTGGAGTACTTCACATTCAGGAAATGATCCGATTGGTTTCACAGGGCTAGGCAGCAAAAGAAGCTGTTTCACGGGGAAAACAGCAGTTTAAAGAGCAGAAACACTCAGCCTACTGCGTTTCTATTCTAAATTTAAACTGAACCTCTGCCCAAGTATACAGGATGCTGGAGGCTTGTGTGTGCGCAGAAATGCTATGCACTCTCTTATGCCTTAAGGGCTTTTATGCTAAGGTGCCTCACAATGGTGTTTCAATCTCTGCCAAGCAGAGACCTACAAACAAAAAGGAATTCAATTGTACTTCATATAAGTTGTGGACTTCACTGTTAAACTCACAGCGTTGCAGCACCTTTCTCTGTGGAGTACTTCACATTC
>NW_022951371.1:0-217 GCF_012274545.1 Fukomys damarensis | reverse complement strand
CCCCAGAAAAAAATGGCCAAATCATGAGATGTAGACCCTTTTCACTGGCTTTGCTCACTGTTATTTCTCCAGTGTCCAGAAGAGGGCTTGGCACATTGTAGCCATTCAGTATTTAAAGAATAAATGAGAGGGCCAGCGATTTAATAGCTCAGTGCCTAGTAAGCACAAGGACCCAAGTTTGATCTCTGGTACAAAAAAAGAAAGAAAGAAAAAAAAA
>NW_022951370.1:0-319 GCF_012274545.1 Fukomys damarensis | reverse complement strand
CTCAAGCCTTCTTGCTTGACTTATTGCCCTTTGTTCCTGCTAGCCACTGGGCTGTAAGAGAAAGCTCACTATGCCTGGTGGCAAAAGTCAGCTGAGAGAGAGATTTGCTTTGGTCTCTGTATTCATGCGTGGTAATAGCTGACCAAACAAATGTAAGGAAAACACATTTCTCTCTCTTAAATTTCTCCCTTCTGCCACTCATCAATACTAGGTCTTTATTTTATTCTTAGTGGGCCCTTGAAAAATATATTCACAATTTGTTCCATAATTCATTTGAAATGTCAGTAATTTCCTTAAAAATACTTAGGAAGCAATGAAG
>NW_022951369.1:0-902 GCF_012274545.1 Fukomys damarensis | reverse complement strand
AGCGGTCAGTTTCATGAATGTGAAGTACTCCACAGAGAAAGGTGCTGCAACTATGTGAGTTTTGCAGTGAAGTGAACATCTTATATGTAATACAACTGTATTGATTTTTGTGTGTAGGTCTCTGCCTGGCAGAGACTGAAGCACTGTTGTGATCTACTTGTACCAGAACAGCCCTTCAGGCCTAAGAGAGTGCCTTGCAGCTCTGAGTGCACGCCAGCTTCCAGAACTCTGTATACTTTGTGATAGGTACTATTTGACATTAGAACACAAACGCACTTTGCAGAGGGTTTCTGTGGTTTAAACTGCAGTTTTCCACGGGAAACAGCTTCTTTCGCAGCTTAGCATTTTGATGCATTAGCGATGAGTTTCCTTAATGTAAAGAACTGCACCAAGGAAGGTTCTGCCACTGTGTCAGTTTCCCAGTGAAGTCCACTTCTCTTATGGAGTGCAACTGTACTCCTTCTTGTTTGTATGTCTCTGCCTGGCAGAGATAGAAGCATGGTGGAGAGAGACCTGTAGCCAGAAAAGCCCTTAGTTCAAATAGAGTGCCAAGCTGTTCTGAGTGCACATAAGCCTCTGGAACTGTGTATACTTGGAGATAGGTTCAGTTTGAGGTTAGAAAACAAATGCACTCTGCAGAGTGCTTTTTTGCTTTAAACTGCACTTGTACCCTGGAAACAGCTTCTTTTGCCGCTTAGGCCTTTGAATCCAAAGCAGTTAGTTTCCTGAATGTGAAGTACTCTACGGAGAAATGTGGTGCATCTCTGTGAGGTTACTGGTGAAATCCACATCTTATATGGAGTACAAGTGTTTTCCGTTTTGTATGTAGGTCTCTGCCGGGCAGAGATTGAAACACTGTTGTGAGGCACTTGTACCAGAAAAGGCCTTAAGGCCTAAGAGAG
>NW_022951368.1:0-206 GCF_012274545.1 Fukomys damarensis | reverse complement strand
AGGCATAAATTAAATAGCTTGTTCCTCAAGAAGCATTCCTGTTATTTAAGCAGTTATATTATCATAAACTAGATATATTTAATTTCTGTAATTAAAATTGAAAATGTTTATTAAGCTATGAATGTGTCTGAATTTTACTTTGAATCTTAACTCTACATATAAAACATACCACCTTAATATTTTCAATTTCATTAAGTAGTTCCCAA
>NW_022951367.1:0-221 GCF_012274545.1 Fukomys damarensis | reverse complement strand
TCTATGTCCTATAAATAATCTTCTGCTACCATGAAACACCCTTATAATGTTTTGTGGACATTATAAGGAGGCAGAAATAAATGTTCTGTGATATTAATATATCATATACATCATTTCTATTTTCTTATTTTTAAAAACATTCTTTGCTATTCAAATAAAGGAAATATACTTTTTTTCTTCCAATTACTAACTTTTATCAGAAAACCTGCAATATAGTTACT
>NW_022951366.1:0-226 GCF_012274545.1 Fukomys damarensis | reverse complement strand
GCCGGTGAGTGGTGATAGCATGCTGGCTTCTTTCTCAGTGGAGGAGCTGTGTGACCACTGGCAGCTGATTCGGGGTTCTAATGCAGTGGCTCTCTTCTCATAGAACAAGGGATGCCGGCAGTTCTGAGAAGTGATTATTCCCCTTCAACTTGCAAATTGCACTATATTAATAGGAAAGTTTTGGACTCATGAGCTGTTATTTGGTGTTACCATTACTCTGATAGCT
>NW_022951365.1:0-295 GCF_012274545.1 Fukomys damarensis | reverse complement strand
GATAATGAATTATTTAAAATTGTTTACAAGTATAAAAATCTTTTTGTTTATAATGTGGGTTTTTTTATTTTTTTAGGAAGAGGGGCCCCACACTTCATTTTTCTACATTATAATTAGAAGTGATTTCAGTTTCTGGGAAAGATTATAAAATATAGATATGTTCATTTTCATAACCACTAAGGGAATGTTTCCACATGCATGCCTAAGTACACAACAATATAGGGAAGAAGACTTTGTTGTCCTTATTTTTCACATGTGAAATTTTAAACTCAAAAAGTTAACTAATATACTCAAT
>NW_022951364.1:0-352 GCF_012274545.1 Fukomys damarensis | reverse complement strand
GCAGCAAACATCAAATGCTTGATTACTAATATTATTTGTGAACCTAATATGTGTACTTTCTAGTACACATGAATTCATTTAGGCTATGTTTTAGGGTCAGGGAAAAGGGTGGGATAATTATCAGAGTTAGAGACCTAACAATTGAGGGTTAGAATCACTGACTGCCTTAATTCAATTGTAAACTGCCTAAAAAAACACAAATTTCTATTTTACTGATAAAAACAATAAGCTATTTTCTTATATATTTTCATATCAAAAATATATTTTGGGGGGCTGGGGATTTAGCTCAATTGTTTTGCTGCCTTCCTTGAAAGCACAAGGACCCAAGTTCAATCCCTGGTACTACCACCAA
>NW_022951363.1:0-247 GCF_012274545.1 Fukomys damarensis | reverse complement strand
TAAGCTTGTTCATGTCAGTGATATTGAGGAAACAATTGGAAATTTAAATATCTAGCAATTAGAATCAATTAAATAAATTAAGACTTACTGGAATGAGTGATATCATTAAGTATTATGGTGTAGAGAACAGTAGTAATGTGAAGTAGTACTTTTATTATGTTAGGCAAAGAGCTGATCTGTGTACAAATTAATAATACTGTTTTGGCTTAGATGTAAAATATGCCCCCTCCCTTAAATATCATGTTTC
>NW_022951362.1:0-230 GCF_012274545.1 Fukomys damarensis | reverse complement strand
TCCTTAATATTTATTTTATATAGTTGGGAGCATTAATATTTGGTGCATATATATTTATGATTGTCATCTCTTCTTCTTGAATTGATCCCTTTGCAAGGATGTAGTGGCCATCCTTGTATCTTTTAATCAGTTTTGGATTTTAAATTAATTTTGTCTGTAAATAAGACAGCTAAACTAAAATCTAAATTGATTAAATATCTAAATATTAAAAAAAGAGAAACTAAATCTGC
>NW_022951361.1:0-445 GCF_012274545.1 Fukomys damarensis | reverse complement strand
AAGGCGAAATCTCATGCTGGTACTCACTAGGAAAGCCGCACAGCGTTACCCAGGTGCAGAAACAGCGAGGCTGTCACTCACCGGAATCCTCATCCTAACCCTCACCGTCAGCGTGACTCCGGGGGGAGGTACTTACCTTCCTACGTCATTCGGGACACTGAAGGTCACATGAACAGGGGCCCCCCGCCCCCTGAAGTGTAGACGACGCGACGCGGGGAGTGGAATGGGGAGCCTGTCCCGTCCCCATCATCGAGCTCTCACCCTACTCGCTGTCCCGGCACTACCCACTGGTACTGCGGTGCGAGGCGCGGGTCCTTGGAAATACCCAGTGCATCGCACCTTCGTGAAAGGCGGTGCCCTCACCTTCCCTCGCACAGGCAAACTACCCCGTAGGCGACTTCCTTCCGGATCACGCTCACCAACCCTAACCCTAACCCTAAGCCAC
>NW_022951360.1:0-243 GCF_012274545.1 Fukomys damarensis | reverse complement strand
ACTACCCAGTGTAGTAATATATGGGGTCAGACTTGGCTCATCGGGCAAGTTTTCATTTTTGAACTTTAGTATCATCTTGGAGTAAGGATGCTCTCCTGGCTTCTCGGGAATGTTAGATGAAGTGAAGTGTGCCACAGTCTTGGTGCCATATAGCATATCGCGCCATACATATTTTGCTGATTCCTAGTGGATACCAGAGCTGGCCCTTGTGGTGAAAACAGCATGACTCATCTTTTCTTCCTT
>NW_022951359.1:0-260 GCF_012274545.1 Fukomys damarensis | reverse complement strand
GCCGCCTGGTGCCAGGCATCTGAGCGGCTCGGGGCAAGTGGGGACAACGAAGAAGGCCGACTGCTAGGAGTCCATGCATCAGAGGGGCCTGGGAGGGTTCTGTGGAATCTGCCATTAGCTACCAGGTGTGGCCAAGCTGGGATGAACATGTCCGTTGGGGTGGGGCCACGGGGGCTGGAGAATCTCCTGTTGTGCACCTGCACCAAGGATTCAGGAGCCCTCTGTCCTGGGCTGCTGGCAAGAGTCGCATGAGAGGACGA
>NW_022951358.1:0-207 GCF_012274545.1 Fukomys damarensis | reverse complement strand
GCTTAAAGTTACAGCTATTTGGTAATTCCAAGAATGCACAGTTCAGATGAATGAAACATTTAGTCTCTCGTGTAAATCTCTCCAAATAAGGGAAATTGGTGCCAAAGCTCTAGGAAAGTACTAGCAACAGAAGATTTCATATATTCAGGACAATGTGGTATTTAGTTTAGCTGAAAATAATTTCTCATATTGTCTTCAACTTGATAG
>NW_022951357.1:0-210 GCF_012274545.1 Fukomys damarensis | reverse complement strand
CAGAAGTATTTCAGAACAGCTTGAATTTTGAAGCAGTTTGACTGGGTTCTAATCAATTCTCAGTCATTCTCTTGCCCAGTGGCTTTGAAAAGCTTATATAACCTCACTGAGCCTTATTTTTCCACATGTAAAGTTGATCGCAACAACATCTCCTTTTCCGATTCAATTCAGGCTAAAACTGTTAAATATGTAAAGTAAAAGCAACCCCAC
>NW_022951356.1:0-1826 GCF_012274545.1 Fukomys damarensis | reverse complement strand
AAATAAACAAACAAACAAATAAATAAATAAATAAAAGAAAAAGAAAAAAAAGGTCCCTTCTTGGAAGGGTAACTTCCATGATTACACGCACACACACACAGCACACCAATATAGCAAGTAAGGGTACAAACAAGAGAAACAAAAACTGCTGACGGTCCTGTCCATCTTGGGACATTCCAATAAGTCCCTTGACAGGATGATCCATGAAGGGAAGTGTGTGCAATGCATGGGCATTGATGAAAGGTAATAGATTCATGGAATCTATTCTCAGGCTGAGTCACAAGGTTCAGTAGCTCATGTGATGAGATTATTCCAACCCAGAGGCCAATTGGGAAAGCAATTACAGACCATTAAAACCCCACTGACCAGCTCCTAGGCCCTGCCTGCCTGAGCCCTCTTCCTGTATCCATCGTCCTAGTCCCTCCTCACCTGGAGCCATTGAGGAGAAGCAGGGAGCCTTGTTCACACAGACTGAAAAGGAGAGAAAGACAGATAGGAGTTCATCTCTTGTTCAGTGACTGTTTGAACAAATAACTCCTCCCAGAGATCAGCAGATTCACATTCCTGCCCTCCATGTGCAGGCAGGCCACTGTGTGAAATGTTTGTCAAGCACTGTCTCATTTAATCGCCACTAAATTTTACCATAATAAAGTCCCTATTAGTCCCTAGCCCATGAGTGCTAAAGACTTGATACTTATATTGCTTTTTCCCCTGGTGCACACCACAGACATGACTACACAGCACACATTCCTGCTGAAGCTGCACTGGGTTTGGAATTCTCAGCAACACAAAGGATCTGCTCTCATATCTGCTTGAGAACCTGGGGCCTTGTTTGCTGAACTCACATTCTCAAAGGAGTTCCATTTTAAATGTGCTTTTCTTGGTGGTGGTGGGGTCTTCCTGGCTCTAGAGATTGAACCCAGGGCCTCTTGCATGCTAGGCAAAACTTTTACCCCTGGGCTACACTCCCAGCCAGGGCTCTCCCTTTCGCTAATGGAGAAGCCAAGATAGAAGAAGAGGAACAACTTGCCCAAGGTTGTTCTTCAGGGAAATGGTGCAGCTGGCACTCAAACCTGAATTCCAACTCCAAAGTTTGCCCCAGTACTGGTGTTTCCCACGGTCACATTTCTTCTGATCCCCATGTGCTGCACATAAGAACCTCTACCAGCTTAGCAGACTCCTACTTATTCTTCAATAGCCAGTTTAAGGGTTACTTACTGCTTTTGTAAAGCTGCTGGTACTACATCCCCAACTCCTGAGAGTTAAGTATTTCCTTTTTCCCTGTTCTTGCCCTATTCTGTACACATCTCATTATTACACAAAACTCTTACTGTATGGCTAAGTTTCTTACCCCTGCAATTAAATGATACTGTGAAACATTCAACTTTTGGTTTTTACTCCAAATATTTTGTGTTACTTCTGCCCCTCTTTTGTCCCTGCTGAGAAGGTGAGTGATCTTGCATCACCTGCTCTTGAGATATGGATACTATGTCAGCAACTGAGTCTGTGGCCAGCTTTTACATTTCATCAGGCTATTGAAACCAACAAGATAAGAACTTTGAAAGAAAAGGCTCCTAGAGAGTCAAGGGCATATGTGTGGATCTAAACAGGTGAGAAGCTCTATCATAGCCACATTTTGTCCCTGGCTGTCAGTGAAGGAGGAGAAGAGAAATTCATGGAGGAAAGCAAGAGAATAAGATGCTGGTGAGCAGTCAGTGGAGGCCATAGAAAATGCACACTTGCTGCCATAGTGGAGGAGATTACCTTGGAAAGTGACCGGTTCCTCCACATCGCTCCAGCTCAGGGCAGCAGCAGGCAAGTAGGAA
>NW_022951355.1:0-342 GCF_012274545.1 Fukomys damarensis | reverse complement strand
AGGTGTCACTACTTCCTGGACACCTACTATAGAGCATTGTGCCTTAGCTAATGATGCTGTAAGGGGGTAGATCTTATGTGTTCTTACCAATGCGTGCGTGCGCGCACACACACCCCCCAATCATAATAACACAACAAGAGGGAGGCAACTTTGGATGGTAAAAGGCATATTTATGGTTTTGAAGGTGATGGTATCATGGGTGTATTCTTATTACTAAAATGCACGGAGATATACTCATTAAATAGATACAAAAGCCTTTTAATATTCCAATTACTGTGCATGTTAATGAAGTGACTTCCAAAATTACAATTAAGTTAACTAAATGATAGAACAGTCAATGGG
>NW_022951354.1:0-224 GCF_012274545.1 Fukomys damarensis | reverse complement strand
GGGTAGTCATGGCGCATTGACATGAGAGAGGGCAGAGGCAGGGACCCAAGGGACTGGGCTTCCAGTGAGTCCTGGACCCTCCTTGAGCAAGGGGCACAGCCAGAGCCACTTGGCTAAGAAGCAGGGGTGGTGTGGAGTGTGCAGGGGTAAAGTGAGGGCCAGGCTGCTCCTGATCACCTCCCCAGGGACTCTGATAATAGGAACAGAGCCCAGAGTACATCCTG
>NW_022951353.1:0-2188 GCF_012274545.1 Fukomys damarensis | reverse complement strand
ATATTCTTTACTTCTCTTTTTCTAACTTATGTTGGATCAAACAAATAGCTTTGTTTTTGTACTTTTGCTTCTCTGCTAACAATTTAGCTTTACATTTTAATGATTTTTAATGATTATCTTCCAGTAGACAATTTGATATGCACCTTTAACTTTGTTGCATTGTACTAATTCCAGAATGATGTAAGAACCTTTTTTGATTTCTGCTTTTCTTCCCAAACTGAGACATGTTTTAGAGTGAAAAGGTTCACTGTAAATAATTATATTTTGAGAATTGTCATAAACTGGGACACATTCCAACTGTATAACTTTTGGAAAATTAATTAAACCATAGTCCCAGTGTCATCATAAACCAGGAGGAAAATATGAGGAAGTATGATCAAACTCAACTTTTTTAACAATATGCTATAGAACATAAAATGTTGCCTCACATAAGTTAGCTACTTAATAAATACTGGCAATTCCATTTTTCTTTCTTTTTTTTTTAATAAATAGATCATTGTCTTAGCTCAGGTTTATCCTTTGCATTTCTGAGAATCTCCTAATGTTCAGAGATTAAGATCATCATCCCATGAGTTTGCCGGACTGGGTATTGCCTATACTTATAACTAATCTTTTTAAACATATATGAAACCCATTTCTCCCCTGCTGTAAGTCTTTATCTATTGACTGTCACTCAAGCACGAAGTCCAAAATTAATACATGCCTCCACACTGGACTGATAAGGGTGGTCCAGTGGCAACAATTTAACCTCGAGGATTATAATTCCTCCAGAGGGGTAAACTCTTAATCCTCTAATCAAATTATATGTCAGTTAAACAGTTAAAACAAAGATAGTTCTGGAACTAATCAGTTTATTACAAAATATTATTGCAAAATATTCAATAAATAAAAGTAAGCAAAAGTATATGAAATTATAAGCAAAAACAACTAAATTGAAATCACTTGAGTACAGAGTGCTCATGAGGAAGCAAACAAAATGCATCCATGGAAGAAATTGTCCAAACGGTCTGGGAAATCAGTTCTTCCATGGTGACACTTGAAGAGGTCTTGGACAAGTCATCCTCACTGAAGGAAAGGACTGTTCCTTCCTGCATTGGCTGATGTCATTGTAGAGCAAATATTCCCAAAGGGTAGAATCACAGTGATATGTACCCAAAGTGACACTTTTAAGTCACTAATATTACAGTTCCAGAAGGTTACTGTCCTTCCATATGTCAATTTTGAAGGGAAAATCCAGACACCAACTATTTTATTTGTATTATTAATGCACAGTTGTCAACATTGCTATTAGATGATGTTACAAGAGAAAGCTCATAATGGAGTTAGTGCCATCAAAGAATATTCACATTAAAATATAATTGAAACACCAACCTACTTAGATTCACAGAAATCATAACATAACATATCAACACATGGCAAAGAATTTCTCAAGTCCTTTCCTGCCATTCTACCAACATAACCTACACTCTAAGAAACTCAACTGTTAGTGCTCTCTTTTCAAAATCAGGCTTTGGGACCATTATTACAGCTTCTGAGTAGCACTTACTTATCTTCACCATCTGATCAGCATTTCTTAGGTTTCTCAGATCTTTCACAATTAAAGTTAATTGTTCCATTTTCTGTGCTTTCATAAATTGTGGGTAGGCAGGACTGAAAGCAAAGTAAATGAGCATTCTGAGAGTTAAATAATTGAAGGGGATTAACATGCAAAGAAACCCTAGACATAATATTTTACTAAGCAGGTCAAGAAGAGTAACAACATCCGAGTGGCTATAGATGTTGCCTCAAGGAGGGCATTTAAAATATTGGTGAAGTGTTTCTGCTATAATGATGATTAAAGTTACAGTCTCTTTTCTTATAATATTGGTTTTAAAATTGTAAACTTGTTCCAAGGAAACAATTTGCTTCAATTTGTTCCAATCAAAAGATCACAGACACACTTCAAAATAAGCAAATTTCAAGTTTTCTTTTGGAAATATCTCAACCCGGGGAACACTAAAGTGAGCGCAGAAATTCATATTTGGTTGAGCTCAGATGCTAGGCATAACAAAACACACATGGTACACACACTTCAAACCATTACCAGCTACCTAAATTCAACACGTGTGTCATCATATGAGGTTATCTTTTATGATTCTTTTCTAATTTGTGAATTTACCTATTAAACATCCCAAATTTGTTTAAGCAT
>NW_022951352.1:0-201 GCF_012274545.1 Fukomys damarensis | reverse complement strand
CTTATTCTCCTAATAGAATCATGGTCTTACCTTATCACTCTGTTTATTAAAGATTCATTACTTATCAAAGGTTATCCATTTAAAAAAATACTTAATATAAGAGGTTTTTTCCCACATTGGGGGTTCTCTTCACTCTGTTGGTTTCTCTGGCTGTGCAGAAGCTTTTTTAAAAATTAATTTTATTTCTCCATTTTAGGTACA
>NW_022951351.1:0-235 GCF_012274545.1 Fukomys damarensis | reverse complement strand
ACTTCTTTGATTAATGTCTGTTCGTTTCCAATGCCCATTTTTGAATTGGGTCTTTATATTTGCGGGGCCTGATTTTTTTGAGTTCTTCATGTATTCTAAATAATAGTCTTGTCTGAGGAGCAGCTGGTAAATTTCTTTTCCCACATTGTAGGTTGTCTCAGCTCTCTTGATTGTTTCTTTTGCAGTTCAGAGGCTTTTTAATAAGATGAGATCCCAGTTGTTGATTCTTTCTGCT
>NW_022951350.1:0-639 GCF_012274545.1 Fukomys damarensis | reverse complement strand
ACTACCACATATTTTTAGTTTTCAAAAGAAACTTCCATACTGATTTCAATACTGGCAATAGAATTTGCATTCCCATTAATAGTGCAGAAGGGTTCCTTTCCCACTACATCCTTGCCAGCATTTACTGATTTTGTGTTCTTGATAACAGTCACACTGAACAGGTACAATGAAATCTCAATGTAGTGTTGCTATGAATTTCCCTAATGGCCAAAGATGTTGAACATTTTCTTCCATATACTTATTGTCCATGTGTACTTTTAACAAATGTCGATTTAACTTATTTGCCCATTCTTTTTCTTTTTGGTGTTGTATTGATCAGCTTTTCCCATCACTGGGACACAGTACCTGGGATTCATGCTTTTAAAGGAGGAGAAGCTTAATTAGGTTCACAGTTTCAGTGGACTCACTCTGTGGTGCTACCTAGCTCCAAGTATCGTCATGGGGGAAGGGTGTGGTGAGCAAGGGTGCTTAGTTCACAGTGTCCAGGGAGTAGAGTGGGGGATAATGACAGATAGGAAGTGGCCAGGGACCACACAGAGATGCCAAGGCCACACCTCTTCACTGCCCCCCAGACACACCAGAGTTTGCTTTACTCATCCCCTTGCTGGCTCCTAAGCCAATAAGTTGACAGTTGAGCAT
>NW_022951349.1:0-203 GCF_012274545.1 Fukomys damarensis | reverse complement strand
TTCTTTGTGGTATCTCCACATTGATTTCCACAGAGGTTGCACCAGTCTGCAACCTCTCACTAAAATCAGAGAAGGGCTCCTTTCTTTCTACAACCCCCACCCGCAGCACTGATTATTGGTTGATTTCTTTTTTGCTGTTTTGTTTTGTTTTGTTTTTTGTTGGTTTGTTTGCTTGTTTGTTGGCACTGGGGATCAAACTTGGG
>NW_022951348.1:0-207 GCF_012274545.1 Fukomys damarensis | reverse complement strand
AGGAATTTGACTGAAGTCTTCCTCCTAGCTGGAGATCCAGGAAGCCAGTCATAATTCAGCCCAAAACTAAAGCCTGAGAACCAGGAGACCCGGTGATGTAGAGCTCAGTCCAAGAGCAGGAAAGGCTGCGGTGGGAAGTCCCAGTAAGGCAGGAGCGCCTGCAGAACTCCTCCTCTGTCTTTTTTCTATTTGTCTCTCTGTGAGTTG
>NW_022951347.1:0-209 GCF_012274545.1 Fukomys damarensis | reverse complement strand
GGCCAGCTCTGCCACCTGCCTGAGGCCCCGGCCCCCAACCTGCTGGGCCTGGGGCTTCCCCACCCGGGACCTCCAAGAGGTCTTGCCCTCGGCTCAGTCCAAACTCCTTGCCACCACAGCTGGGGCCCCACAGCAGCCCCAGTTCGGCCCCCTCCTCACACGCCCACGTAGTCGCTATAGCTGCTCCAAACTGCCCACGGCTTCTGAGC
>NW_022951346.1:0-216 GCF_012274545.1 Fukomys damarensis | reverse complement strand
TTTTTCTAGTCTTAGGAACAGTATCTTTTCCCTGGGTTAAACCTCTGGGCCACTGATCTAGAGTGTGCAGTAGTCAGTGGGCTTCTCATGAAGTGATGTTATTTTGAGAGCAGGACACTGGGATGGGGCGATGCTCTAGTTTTTCTTGTCCTATTGTGGACACTTTGCATTAGTGCAGGAGCTGGGAGGAAGGCCTTGTTGGCCCTGGAGTTGTCT
>NW_022951345.1:0-273 GCF_012274545.1 Fukomys damarensis | reverse complement strand
AAAGTGGAAACAAAGACTGTGTAGATAGGGAGGGACGGAGGAGTTGAAGGGAGGGCAGGGGAGCGGGGGAAAAATAAGAACCAAGATGGGTTATGTGAAGGTGCAGATTTCCAACGGTGAATGTCGCTATACTGTACACCTTAAATGCACCAATACAATTAAATAGTTGTGTAAACGGAATTGTGAAGTATATAAACATCTAGGGTTGTTATTTTTCACTCAGCGCAAGTCTCTGCAGATTTATCCAGGTTTTAAAAATGTTTCACTCGCTTT
>NW_022951344.1:0-310 GCF_012274545.1 Fukomys damarensis | reverse complement strand
TCTGTGATTTTTAACTTGCCACAGGAGCACTGTGATTATGAACATCCCCACACAGCCAGAAAGCGCACAGCCTTCCACAGACTTTTCTGTTTCTCAAGGCAGGTTACCTTGGCCTCGGGACTATGAGGCAGAAATCATGCAGTCTGGCCCCTCGATAACTCCTTGTATAGAGATTAACGCTGAGGCAAGATTCTAAAATAGGATCTTGAAAGGCAGGAGAGCAAATTCACTACTCTGGATGGTTTGCTGTGGTCACAGCTTTTCTAGCCATGCCGCTGCCTAGGGAAGGCTTGGAGCGGGCAGGATCCTG
>NW_022951343.1:0-827 GCF_012274545.1 Fukomys damarensis | reverse complement strand
TCAAACTCGCAGCGATCCTCCTGCCTCAGCCTCCCGAGTGCTGGGATTACAGGCGTGCGCCACGATGCTCGGTTTCATTTTTCTAATCTTTGAAGCTCCTTGAAGGAGTGGAACAGTCACATCCACCTGTAGATGACACTGTGGTAGACAGCATGGATTTCGGAGCTATTGAAACAAAGATTCAAATCTTGACTCTACTGCTAGTATCTCTTTGGTTTTAAACTGCCTCAAATTCTGTAATCCCTGAGCTTTTTATTTATAAATAAACAAATAATTCATTTGCGCAGACATTGATTCCAGATCTCCCCCAAATATATAATATATGCAATCTACATGTATCTTCCCCTATATTTTAAATATTCTTTAGTTTAGTTACAGCTACTAAATGTAAATGCTATGTAAATAGCTGTTATATTACATTATTTAGGGAATAATAACAAGAAAAAGTCTACATGTTCATGCCACATGCAATTATTTTTATATATTCTTAAAATTTATTTTTAGGGTGTGGTGGCACATGCATCCCAGCATTTAGGAGGGCAAAGCAAGAGGATCACTGCAAGTTTGAGACCAGCCAGGACCATCTAGTGAGTTCAAGGTCAGCCTGAACTACAAGTGAGGCCTTCATTTTGTTCGATTTTTGGCACTGATTAATTCACTTCCAATTGTGTTCAACTTCTCTTTCTATTTCTAAACATGAGGAAGTTATGCTTGTCCAGGCTTGTGCAGAAAAATCTGATGAATAAGGCTCATTTTGATGAAACAGCTTAAGGATCACCCATGGTTCGGTGAGTAACCTACCAGGTGATCTGGAACAAAGCGGTCTA
>NW_022951342.1:0-236 GCF_012274545.1 Fukomys damarensis | reverse complement strand
CATCATATTTTATACCTAAAATGTATCAATAAACTTAATGAACTTTAAAAAATAAATCTGACTTATGAACCTCCTATCTCTGTCCAGCAAGCTGTTTAGCCTCTCTCTCTCTCTCTCTCTCTCTCTCTCTCTCTCTCTCCTCTCTCTCATCAAATTTCTCACTCCTTTCAGCAAAATCTCCAGTATTACTAAAGTCTGTGCCCCATAAATTTCTCCCTGTATAGAAATGTGCATAC
>NW_022951341.1:0-248 GCF_012274545.1 Fukomys damarensis | reverse complement strand
AGTGTGGGTCGGAAGATCAGCAGGTCGGTGGTGGCTGTGAAGATGGCGACGAGGAGAATGGTCGCGGACCTCGGGCGGGGGCTGAGCAGGGGCACCGTGGAATCTGGGTTTCGGGCCTCAGGCGTTTTAGCCTGTGGGCCTGGCAATCCCCGATCCCGCTTCTGACACCAATGAAAGGGATCTCAAGCCCCCTTTGGGTGCCCCTTGCCCAATTATGTCACTCACGCACCGAGAGGTCCGGCAGGAGA
>NW_022951340.1:0-476 GCF_012274545.1 Fukomys damarensis | reverse complement strand
CTCCTTTCTCTAGATACTCTAAATACTATCATAAACTTACCACTGATTTTTGTATACCAAGACCTCATCATTCTTCTGCACACTCATTTTTCACAAGATCTCCTATATTAAATATGTCTTACCACTTTCGCAACTTACCTTGAAATATTTATAAGAAATAAATCATGTAATTCATTATGTTATAGGTTATCAGGAAATTTTTACATTATTTTTCATTATACCACTAACAGGATTGACATATCCCACAAAATGGGTTATCGCTAGGTGACATGATAATGAGTTTATATTTCTTTCATCTCTTATAACCCATTTGAATTAATTTCCTAAACACAAGAAAAACAGGCTTACAAAGTTGAAACAAAACACAACAGTGAGTTGAAAGCAAATCCTAGGAACAGGATCTCAGTAGATCTTGCTATGGATTATTTAAAGCCATTTTTATGGCTCCAGAAGTTATTTTTTATAAAATTCTATGG
>NW_022951339.1:0-1052 GCF_012274545.1 Fukomys damarensis | reverse complement strand
TGTGGAGAAGTGTGTGATGAGCAAATGAAAAAAATAATCTCACTCTGAAAAATTTTTTAAGGCAAGCTTATTAAGAGTTCGGAAATTGTTCCAATCTAACTCTGGCCAAATGTTTGGAAATTACTTCTCTGAATCTTGCAGCAGACAAATCAAGCTATCATCTTTCATTGCACCTAAGACAGTAGTTTCTCCAAGTCACTTTCCACCTAGAACTGAGTCTCCATGGGCCTATAGTCACCAAACTCTGTTTTTCTGTTTCTATGGTCCAGCCTGCCATCTCCTAGACTCAGAGAGCTCTCTCATTGCCTTTATTCTGCAGTGAACATCCTTTCTGTTGGCCAGAATCACCTGCATATTCTCAGGCATACATTTGAGATATTTTTCCATCCTCCTTTTCTGCAAAGTCATTTCACTCTCACCGTATCATTTCTTCCCTTCTTCTGCTCTTTAGGTCAACAACACTGCTCCTGCCCAGCCCCTATTATCAGCAGCTCCACCTGAATTTCTCTGGACCTCTCTTCACCAGTCATTTGGTACTCAGGCATGTTTCTTCTAATCTCTTTTCCAACCCTCAGCTACAATGAAACCCACAGGGCAACAGTTAGAGTCACACCTAAGTTCAAGATATTTAACTCTTCCAGGCCTCCCTATCTACAAAAAGAGGTCATGCACTGACTTGTCTTGCTGTTGCAATTACACATTGCCATAACATGCAGAGAACTTATTACTGAGTTTCTACCAAATGCTAGTGCTCCATAGATCTAACCTGTCACTGTCATCATCTTCTTAGTCATCAGACTCTCTAAGCTTCTCCAGGTACCTGGTTTTGAGAACATTGTGAACCCCCACAACATCATACCTTCCACTCTGGGAAGGACAAATTCCTGCTCCAAGCCTGCCCACAGGAACCACATTGATGTGTCAGCCCAAGACCATGACCACTGGGCTAGGCTCCATTATAGTTGCCTAGCAGCAGTTGGCCATTGGATTGCACAGCATGGCACAGAGACCCATGCCTGGGAAGTCAGAAATCTCCATGAGTGAAAATGAGT
>NW_022951338.1:0-282 GCF_012274545.1 Fukomys damarensis | reverse complement strand
TATTTTGGCCAAGAGCACTTTTGGTTAAATGCCAAACTGTGCCCATAATCTGTAATTTATGTGTTATTTTTGCTTTTGAGTTTGGAAAATTACTTTTTTTTAAAAAAAGATACATTTTAGGTATACATTACACTTACATTTATCCTTGGGATTTTGTACCTTTACATGATGCATCTTGGTTCTTATTTTTTACCCATTCCCCTGGCCACCCTTCACTCCTTCCACCCTTCCCTATTTACAAAGACTTTGTTTCCATTTTTTTCCTTTTCTCTTATTTTTTCT
>NW_022951337.1:0-465 GCF_012274545.1 Fukomys damarensis | reverse complement strand
AAGGGCACTGGGGTCAGGGCAAATCACATGACATAATATGCAGAGTTTACCAGTGGATTGTCTGCATAACAGTCTTGGGTCTTTTCTTAGTACTAGTCAGCTGAGCCACCCCTTTTGTGATTTAATTCCTTCCCAAATAGCAGAGAAAACTTAAGCAGATTTCCACTCTATGTCTGATGCCCAAAGCATTGCTCTCATCCTTAGAGACAGAAGGTCTAGAGATGGCTACATGGCCCTCTTATTTTCTCAGAGCTCAGAAAACATCTTTTTCCTTATTTTAGCCACATTTTTGTGGCACTGGAAATTGAACCCGGGGCTTTGTACACACTAGGTGAACTTCACCAGTGACTACAACCCCAGGTATTTTTTAAAATTTTTGATACAAGGTCTTGATAAGTTTCCCAGGTTGGTCTCAAATTTGTAATTCTGCCTCAGCCTCCTTAGTTGATTGGGATTACAGGCATG
>NW_022951336.1:0-305 GCF_012274545.1 Fukomys damarensis | reverse complement strand
ATCACTTCTCCTCTGTCTCCATGGATATCACCAGCTCTCCTGCAAAATAAAGTGTTAAACTTCATGCTACACGCTAGGATATGAGATCAGAAGGGAAGGAAATCAATGAGATCTCGAATAATGAGAGAACTTTTAGGAAAGAATTGGTTCTCAAACTAGGTCTCAAGCAGCATTTGATACTTAGGTAAAGGGGAAAGATTAATGAAAACAATATGTACTTAGGGACAACATCAATTAATTTAAAAGTTGAATTCTGAGGATTCAAGCACTTTTACAAATACATTTTTAATTTAAATACTAAATTA
>NW_022951335.1:0-220 GCF_012274545.1 Fukomys damarensis | reverse complement strand
AGAGAGAGAGAGAGAGAGAGGCACCATCCTAGAATGATGCTTTAGGTCCTACAACTAAATCTGCCACTCATGCATTCTGTCATTTAGCCTCACTAGAAAAGTTTCTTCACTTATAAAACAAGCTGGTATGAGTAAGAGTGAGAAGGTGAGGAAAAGGCATTTTCTTGTTTAGTTTGTCATTAAAGGAAATTAGTGTCAAACTCTAAATTGAGCTTTAAAA
>NW_022951334.1:0-229 GCF_012274545.1 Fukomys damarensis | reverse complement strand
AATTTGTGATCCTCCTGCCTCAGCCTCCCAGAGTGCTAGGATTACAGGTATGTACCACCGCATCCAGCTCTCATTTTCATTTCAATGGCTGCAGAATCCATAGTGAAATTCCTCCCCCTACCCCATCCCACTATTTTTGTTCTGCTTGGGATAGAACCCAGAGACCTGTGCATGTTAGCAAGTGCTGTACTGCTGTTACACCCCAACCTCCATTTCATTTTTCATATTA
>NW_022951333.1:0-241 GCF_012274545.1 Fukomys damarensis | reverse complement strand
TCCAAACCATAACAGATAGCTACACGTTGGGTCACATTGTAACATGTTATTCTGCCATTCTGTGTGAAGATATTTTAAAATAGAACCAAGCTACAGAAAAAAAGTGAAATTGTGGAAGCTGGGCCCTATAGCTGAGCTAATATAAATATTACCTTCTGAAAAAATGCATAAACATCTGCACATGATTGCGTATATGATGAGGGTTGTGGGGAGAAGGGTTCCCTTCTCCCTTGGTGGGAGT
>NW_022951332.1:0-226 GCF_012274545.1 Fukomys damarensis | reverse complement strand
GCTACAACTTAAATACTATGAACTGAAGGCCCTCTCCTCTATCCAGCACTCCAAATACAAGGAATAGGAGTTTAGAGTCTTTCCTATTCTCTCTCTCTCTCTCTCTCTCGCTAACCGTATGATCCTGGGTGAACAGCTTTAACAACTCTTTGCCTCTCTTTCCTCATCTAAAAATGGGAAGAACAGAGAGGCAGAAAATGGATACAACTGCTGTCAAGAACAAGAT
>NW_022951331.1:0-622 GCF_012274545.1 Fukomys damarensis | reverse complement strand
AAACTATTTTCTTTAAATTTATGACAAAATACTCAAAAATACCAAAGCAGTGACACTGTAGACATGCAAGCAAAATCCAGCAATACAGATAACAGAGAAACATCTACCAAAATGACCCCTTCAGTACACATTTTCTTTGGAAATTTGTTTTGGACATAAAAATTAGTTTCTTCTCACTCTTTTATTCACTTAGGTAACTCCTGAAGACACAGAAAACTGGCTCTACCAGCCAGTAAAACACGACCTCCTGTGATTCAGGTTTCTGAGTTACAGTTCTCACATTCCCAGGTTACAGTTTCCCATGAAGCACTGTTCTATAGGGAGCCTGATCCTCTTAAGATTTCCACGGCCCATGCCCCAGCCCAGACCGAGTTCCCCGAGGAAACCTGTGCTCTCTGCACTGATTCCCCACACCACCGGGACCGTCTGTGTGGCTGGCGTACATCAGTGAGCAAATGTCTCTGCCTGAGTGAGAGGCCCAGCAAACTAGCAGGCCCTGCCCTGCACGTCTGTACCACCCCATTTACCACCACAGTGACACTGGACGCCGTCCCACGTAAATGCATTCACACTGGGGGTCAGAACACCACAGACTGAGTCTCTAACGGAGTTCCACTGAAAA
>NW_022951330.1:0-1550 GCF_012274545.1 Fukomys damarensis | reverse complement strand
AAAAAAAAATCCAAGGAAGGAGAGGGAGGAGAAGGGGGAGGGGGAGGGGGAAAGGCACTCATGCATGTGTGCCTGTCCTCTGGAGGCTGTGATATAATAGAACCTGCAGCAGAGAGTTGTTTTGTTTTCCTACAGAAGTACCTTACCTGAATGAAGCTGCCAGTGCCAACCATCACAAAAAGGTTATATAAAAAATGGCCTAACAACAAAAGCGGTCCTCAAGGAATATCTTGCTTCAGTGGTACAAGGTGATCCGCCCATCCGTGGCCATACTCAAGCAGAGACACAACTGGAAAGCAAGCTGTACTAACTTTAAAGGTTCTAGGACATATGTTCTTCTAGTACTTAAAAGTTTCCATGAGGGAGAAGTCCTCTTAGTTTTATGAGTCTTATCTTCACTAGATCCCCCAGAACCTTGACAGAAAGCATCTATGGTAGACTGAATTACTGTCCCCAAGTCCTTTCTCTCCTCCTTGGTAGTCCATGTGGATGGAGTCTACTTCCTTGCTTTGACCTTGGTTTGGCAGAGTGACTCCTATTAGCCAATGAAATGTCAGCTGAATTATATTAAGGGAGGCTTATGTGGCTGCCCTTAACCATCGTATCTACTGCTCCTTCGGTACTAACTCAAAGTCAGATACACCCAACATACCTGTAGCCTCCAGCAGAGCCACTGCCACTTCCTTGCAAACCAGCAGAGAGAGAAAAAAAAAAGCTTTCATTTGTTTGGTACAAACAAGAAGCTACTGAAGCTTTGAGAGCTGTTCGTTATGCTTGTTACTTTTCAATAGCTGACTGATAAAACATTTATTGTACTAGATATTTCGAGACATGAGGTAGATTAGTCTACATACTGGACTATGTGATACATGAACAAAATCAGTTCATTAGAAATTGGCCTATTCAATAAGACTGTCTCACCATCGTATCAGCAGCAGCAGCAGCAGCAGCAACAACAACAACAACAACAACAGCAATAATAATAAACTCAAATGTAGGTCTAAATCATCAGGGAAAAAGGTAAGAAAAAATTACTGTAATTATTACTGCTAGAAGGCTTAAGTGTTTCCTTCCAAAGGGAAGTATGCACATTTTTAAAGAAATGAGATTGGGGAGACAAACTGTTTTGAAATGTTTTTCAACAGACTCTAAATAAATTTACCCTGCCAACCACAAGTCTGTAAAGCAGGCAGCTGTGAGCATGATGGATTTTAAACAAAGTCAGATGAAATCACTATTTCAAAAGTACTCAAAAATGTATTGTCTAGAACATATCAAATCCTATAATGTAAATGTTTATATCTCTGTTACAACAATTCACAGTGCCATATAACAAAGCATGTGTGAAATTAGGTTTTCCTGATTCTCATTTTCCTGAAACTCGTTACAGCTGAGCTGTTCCATTAGGCTGATCCCTGGACTATCATACCTGATCTGCTGGAGGAGTGCCTTGGAACTGCTAAGGAATAAGCCAGAGGAGGCCACTCTGATTGAAGCCGCCATGGGTAATGGCCAAGCGGTTCTCCATTGCTTCTGCCGGTACTACAACA
>NW_022951329.1:0-206 GCF_012274545.1 Fukomys damarensis | reverse complement strand
TCTCCCTCCTGGGCTCCTCCCTCACTCTTGGCTTCCTGGCTACCGTGACTGAGCAGCTGTCCCTGCCATGCTGTTTCTGCCTTGAAGCCAGCTGACTCAGGACCGTAACGGTGAGCGAAAACAAACCTCTCCTCCTTTAGCTGCAGGTGTCAGGTAATGTGTCCCAGTGACAAAGGAAGTGACTACGACACTAGCACCGTTTCTCC
>NW_022951328.1:0-212 GCF_012274545.1 Fukomys damarensis | reverse complement strand
ATTGTATGATTTATTCTGTACAACATGACACTTTGGGATATGTGTGCATTGTAAAATAACTAATAAAGCTAACTAACATACATTTTACCTGATATTTTTAATCATTATTTTTCTGATGAGAACACTTAAAATATAGTCTGTCAGCAATATTAAAAAATACAATATATTGGGCCAGAGATTTAGCTCAGTGGCTCCAGCACCTGGCAAGCGTA
>NW_022951327.1:0-247 GCF_012274545.1 Fukomys damarensis | reverse complement strand
GGTGATTAGGCAGCTCAAGCTAAGTGCTCCCATTTCCTTCATGTGGCATGATTTCTATACTCTTCCTTCCTGACCATCATCTTTGAAAAGACTCTAAAAATCAGTCAGGCATGGAGATATGCACATACACATCCCAAAGTGGAGCACCCCCAAATTGAAACTTTATCCCCAAATGGGGCTGAGAAAAGGTACACTACCATCTTGGACCTAGAAACAGCAACTCTGGTGAGGGAGCCAAGTAATATTA
>NW_022951326.1:0-258 GCF_012274545.1 Fukomys damarensis | reverse complement strand
TCATAAACCTCCAAAGACTTTAGAAGACTACAATATATTCAGTTAGTGGAAACTCACACACATACTTTCCCTCTCCCTCCCTACCTCTCTCTCTCTTTCTCTCTCTACTTCATTAGGCAGAAATATTTAACTTCATTTCTTTAATTTCCATTGTTGTTAATGATTCCAGAATTGAGAAAAGTGGTTCCATGAATGAGCACTCAAAATTATATTTGGCACCATTTTACTATTAGTTATCTTTTGTATTTTTATTTATTA
>NW_022951325.1:0-344 GCF_012274545.1 Fukomys damarensis | reverse complement strand
GGATTGAGTGCTGAGAGTTAAATATTGTCACTAAAAATCAAACGGTGAACTCATGCACTTCCTCTTTCCAGTTCAGCTGGAAAGACAGAGAAGGAATGCTTTTTGTTAATAACAAGAAGCAAGCTAATTTAAAATCCACGTTCCTTGAAGACTAAATTGAAGCACAAGGAGGTTGACCTATAGAAGTGTAAATAACTCTGAGAAACTCAGGAACAGAACAAAATACGTTACGTGTCGCAGGGATGAGAGACGTGTCCTGGGCCAGGGTTTAGCTCCACCAGCACTGCCAGTTCTCACAGTGATAATCAGAGAGGAACAAAGCCTCATACTTCATACTGAGAGAG
>NW_022951324.1:0-210 GCF_012274545.1 Fukomys damarensis | reverse complement strand
TATTCATATCCTTCCATTTCTTTCACTCAGTCCTGCTCTCACGAATATTTGTTTAGCCATTCCATATTCACTCAGCTTATTTTAGGCAACAAACATTTAAGGATCCACACTTTCAATAATCTTAGGCTTTGAATGCTGGTAATATCAATTTGGTGACTAGAGAAATGGTATCCAGCACTAAGCCAAGGATAGCATCATTTACAGGTTCAG
>NW_022951323.1:0-220 GCF_012274545.1 Fukomys damarensis | reverse complement strand
TGTGTGTTGATGTTATATCCTGCTACATTGCTGAAGTTTGTTATTAATACTCTCTTGGTATAATTCTTTGAGTCATGGTTTTGTTGTTTTTGAGACAGGGTCTTACTTTGTAGTTCATGCTGGTCTTGAACTTACTCTATAGGCCAGGCTGGCCTCCCTCTCAGCAATCCTGCCTCAGCCTCCCAAGTGCGGGGATTACATGAGCGCACCACCATGCCTG
>NW_022951322.1:0-1908 GCF_012274545.1 Fukomys damarensis | reverse complement strand
CAGAGGGGTGAAGCTCAAAGCCAGAGTGGGGGCATCAGCCTGTGAGGTCATGGGGTACAGCCTGGAGGTTTTTTCCGAGCGAGAGAAGTCCGGGAGGGAGGTCATAAGACCTAGGGAGGGGATGAGTGCAGAGTGCCAGGGTAGGAGAGGGAGGGCGCAGGCAGAGGAGCCGGTGAAGTTGGCGCAGGTGAGCGGTGGGAGCCGGTGGCAGCGACCCCGCCTCCTCCTGCCTAGGAGGCTGGCAGCAAACAAGGAGCACAGGTCTTGATTTGGCCAGTCTCCTACGGCCCATAAGGGGTCATTCTGCTGCTCAGCATTCCTTTTCTCTCTTAGCACAGCTATCTTCTTCAGGGGTCCCAATCATTTGCAAAGTCTTCACTTAGGTTTTTCCCTCTGCCTGGCGAGCACTCCCGTCACAAAGCTAAATCCTCCTCCTCTTCTTCTAAAGCTCAGTTTAAATAGTGCCTTTTCCCCAAAGTGTCGTGCTTCTTCTTGCTTGTTCTCTGCCTCAGTCCTCCATTCCTATACCCCTGGCTTCAAAGGACAGTACCTTTGCCTGTGTGGTACTGCCATCCTCCACCCCCAGTCTGCTGTCCAGTAAAACAGAGCAGGACTGCTGCCGCAGCCTTGCCTGACACGTGGTAGACCCTCTGATTACGGGAGGAACTGATTGAATGAGTCATGTCCATGTCATTCCTAGGGCCATCCCTTTCTCTGTCACTTTTACCTCCGTCTGGACATGTAGTCCTTGGTTTGGCTCTCCGATGTGTTCACACTGCAAGATTCAGCTCTGAGCACTTTAGGGGAGTCTACTCTTGGAGGTGCCTCAGCAGCCCCTATACACGCATGACAACTGTCACGTGGTTTGTTGACCCACTCAGCTGTGTGCTCAGGGTAATGGGGGTCCCACGGGGCTGTGTGGATCTGCAGCAGCTTGTACTTGACTGCAAAAGATTCTCCGTCCCATGTGCCCTTCTTCCCTCAGTGTCATTTACCCCTCTGTGGGGACTGCTCTCACAAATGAAGAATGGCAGGAGGGTGCCAGAGACTTCTGAGGCTAGGTTGTGAAAGGGAGCAGCTCCCAGCTGCCTCTCTTTTGGGGGTTATATTTGCTCTGAGAAAGCCAACCACCATGGTGTGAAGATGCAGTGATCCCACATGAAGTCCACTGATGCCCCCATCAGTGATAGCTGATAGCCAACACTAGACACCAATCTTTGAGGTAATTTCAGCTCCCATCCGGTCAGTCTTCCACCTGAGGCCCGGACATTCTGGAGCAGAGACAGGCCTTCCATGCTGTCCTGTGAATTCCTGACCCTCAGAATCAGTGAGCATAATGAACGCTGTTTAACACGGCTTGGTCTGGAACTAAACTGATATGCAGCATAGTAACTGGAACCAGGCCCCAGTGGTGGCAGCACTCAGCAAGTACTCACTAGATGTTTGTGGACTGGTAGATAATTGATGCACAGACAAGGCTATGGAGGTGCAGATCACTCCCACCAGCCTGCAACTGGCCACTTGTTTGTGATATCCTCTGAACACAGGAGCACGCAAGGACCCTGATGGCCCTGTGTACTCAGGGTAGCCAGTACCTTCTCCCCCAGAGAGCCCTCATGGCCAGGAGAGCTGGGGGTGGGGGCTCTTCTGGGGTCTGGAGCAAACCGAAACAAGTCATCCAGGTCCCCCTCTACAGAGGGCTCTGACCACTTCCCTGTGGGCACCCCTCAGCCCTGATGCACTTAGCACTGGGCACATTCCCAGTGATGAGATAGTGCTGGGTGCCTGCCCCTCCAGTAACCCACAGGGCACAGTATCAATTCTTGCCACCAGTTCTGGGTCAGAGAACATCAGCCTGGCCCTCACCACAGCTGGGCTTCTGACAAAATTCTGGGCCTGGAGCCCCAG
>NW_022951321.1:0-1120 GCF_012274545.1 Fukomys damarensis | reverse complement strand
GCAATATTTCTGTCATAGTGTAACACACATGGCCTCTAGTCAAACTGCCAATGGAATCTATGTCCCCAACCGAAACTTCCTAAGCCTGGCCTTGACTGTCTATATTCCTATCTGTATTTTGGTCTTCTGAGCTCTGACCAGAATCATCCATCAGGCTCTTAGTGTTCTAAGGCATATAGCCCATATCTCCAAACCTTTCCAAACTCTTTCTACAAATCACTTCCACCCAAAGGCTTCAAATTCACATGGTCAGGGATAGTCATAGCAATGACCTCACTTTCTTACGTAAGGAATACAATCCTCAACATTCACAATGTTAAGAAGATTAATTTGGTGCAAGGTTATAGGGAATTTAGTTCATGTTTGGCTAGCTCCAAGGCAGATGCATCATGGCAAAAGGGTGTGGTAGGAGAAAGATGCTTAGTTCACAGTAGTTAGAAAGCACAGCTAAACAGTGCCAGAGAGCAAATGCAAAGGGATTAGATATAGTATTCGAGGTCATACCTTCTGACCCATCCAGAAGTGTGCTTTACTAATTCCCTCAGTGGCTCCCAAGTTTCACTGAAGCTTAATAACCACAAATATAAAAGCAAGTTCTTTATAATTGTGTAAGTACTGTCTACATGCAAAAACTAGAGATATATAGTCTGACAAGTAGCAATTTTCCCTCAATGGACAGGAAATATCAAAAAGAATGCTCTTAAAAATGTGAAATACATAGTTTAAACCGAATTTGTAAGTTTCTCAATTTATTATTCAAATTGTTATTTCTCAATTTATTTCATAATTTGCTATCTATACTTTTCTCAATTTCTTTTTTTCCTTGCCGTTTTATTTTTTACTACTGAGTACAATGGTAGGTGCTTACAGAGATAGAAAGATGCCAAGTTCTAGGCTCTGGGATATGTGTTTGCCCAATGATTTCCAGATACAGTATCCTTGAGGACTGCAGGAGAGGGACAAGAGAGCTTTGCAGATTAGCTAGTCACAGATTCACAACAATAATCTCCCCACCTGACTCCAAGATTAAATTTCAATCTAAATACCATTAAATTCCAGTGATAAGAGTGTTAAATAACACAGAGATGAGAAACAGTAATTTTGACAGGGAATACAGTTA
>NW_022951320.1:9905-12718 GCF_012274545.1 Fukomys damarensis | reverse complement strand
TGAACTAACTCTTGATACCTCCCCTTTAAATGGGCAGCACTCACTTCTCAAATATTTGAGCTCCATCTCCACAAGTGCTTCTCCAAGCATTTAATAGGTGAGCAGAGTGGTATTTTAAGTTTTAATAACTCTAACCCTTTTTATTTATTTCCCCTTCTCTAGAGGTGAATGTTCCTTCATATAAATGGTACATCTGTGATCTTGGAGTCTATTATTTCTCTTTTTTAAATTTTTTTTTTTACTTCTTAATTTTTTTCAGGGACACATTTTTATTGCATATACTCAAAAACTAGTATATACAGCAGAATGTGAATAGCTATTTAAAACAATTACCATTCAGTGAAACAAAACTTTAAGAATTCAAAGCACATTTTAAGAAGTAAAAATATAGCATTTAAATAGAACTTTAAAGCAAGCTACTATTGTCTTCTAGATGATTTAAAAAATCCAGAAAAACCAACTTAGGAGTTAACTTCTAGATAAATTAAGCTAAATTCCTTAAACCAATTTTTACATCACTGCCTTAGACAAATAACTATTTAACAATTTGTCAAACACAAATTTTTTTTAAGATAAAATTAGCTTTTCTTTATGATTCTGGAGTCAGGCAACACTTCATTCTATAGGATTGTCCTGATGAGCTGAGCAGAAAAAAATTGGTTTTATAGCATAAAAGGGCTGGAGGGGGGAAAGAAAACCTCACAAAATCAAAAGCAAAAAAAAAAAAATAGATTGGTTGCTTCAAAGTGGTTTCCCTTATAAAATTGAAAGAAAAGGAGCCTCCTTACTTACTACTGTGACTTGGTTTATTTGGAATCTCCTGGGTTGTGTTGTGTTGTTGTTTGACAATGGCTCATTTCAAAGTTTACTTGATTACAAGACCCTTAGAAACATGAGTCTATTCTGGTTTGGTCTGGTCAGCTGTAACATAGTGTAGGTGTTTAATCCAAAACAATGGTTTCCCCTAAAAATTGACACAATCTTATTTTGGGTTGACAATTTTTATACCAACTTTTCACTTAAAATGTATGATTTCTGGCTTCTTACTTGACTTTGAACAAATCAGATCAGCAAACGAACAGCCAACAAATGAACTAAAGAGATTCTAAAAATGAGATTTAAAAAGCAAGTTGACAAGATGACTCAAAAGAAAGAAAAGTTTGATATTTATCTTTTAAGTCAGAAGTAAGTAGACCTACTTAAAATGGAAAAAATAGAAAATGCATCATAAAACACATACTGAATTTTAAAATGGATTATTTTGGGGCCAGCATGTGGGCACATGCCTGTAGTCCCAGCGATTCACGAGTGTGAGGCAGGAGAATTTCAAGTTCAAGACCAGCTTGGGATATTTCAGCAAGAACCTGTCCTATCAAGCCCTAGCCAAGAGTCTTGATCTCCTGCAAGGCAACACAATGCAAGAAAGACACAGAAACAAGACTTAAACATAAAGCAGGGATCTATGATCATCTGAGATGATCTGGGAAGCAAAGACAAAAGGCATGTGAGACCTCCAGTATTTATTGATTACAAGCAAGGAATAGGGTGAGGTATATGTGAGAAAACAGCAGTAGAATAGTGTGTGAGGCATCTGGTGATACAGTTATCACAGGCAAGGCTGTAAAGAAAGTAACAATGCATTCTTGCAGAAGAAACAAAGGGTTATCAGGACTATGTCATAATTAACCAGTAACCCATCAGGTCAGTGGAGGAGGCTATAATCCAAGGAAAGGTGTTTAGTTGGTGATATACTGTCCTTGGCTATGATGTTACCTCAGTCATGGACCTGCAGCTTCACAGAGGAGGACTTCGGTCCCAGCTACGGCCATGGGGGCGGGGGGTGAGTGCTATGATTGCCTAGCCCCAGACCTGGCATGCCCACACGCGTCATGTAGACTTTGGTCAAGGCTCCTAGTATAATACAGCTGAACTATGGGGAAGCAAGAGGCTTGTGCCACTTATAGTCTGCTAATAAACCTGGCAGGGGAAGTCAGCTACACCGTCTCAAAATAAAATTAAGAAAAAAAAATTGAAGCCTAGAAATACAGCTCAGTGGTAAAGTACTCGCCTGCAGAAACACTCTATGTCCAATCCTCAGTTCACAAAAAAAAATTGTTTAATATTTATAATTATTGTATTTTCCCTTATAAATGCTAAGACCATAGGTGTGATGTGGTAGTCATGACCTTTAGTCTTCAAGTTTATTATTATGCAATTAACCAATTACTATTACAATCTAATTTAAAGACAAAGCAACAGAGGGTGAACAACAACTATGAGTAGATAGAAAACTTCTGGGTCCGGCATAGTGGAGCACGCCTGTAATCCTAGCAGTCAGGAGGCTGAGGCAGGAGGATCGCTTTGAGTTTGAGACAAGCCTGGGCTACATAGTGAGTTCCAGGTCAGTCTTAACTACATAGTGAGACCCTGTCTCAAAAAACTTTAAAAAAAAAAAAAAAAAGAGAGAGACAGAGAGACAAAGAGAACTTCTGGTTAAATTCAACATAGCTTACATAATGTGCCACATATTCTTCTGAAATTCTAGTATATTTTGCTTTTTCATATATCATCATTATATTTAAGAAATTATACTATAATTTACAAATTGAGTGCATAATCTTCTCATAGCCACCTTCATCTCTTTATTTCTAAAAGTATAGATGACAGGATTTAGAAGAGGGGTAATAAGTGCGTCAAAGATGGCAAGGAATTTATCCAGATGGGATGTGGGAAATGGCCATATATAGAAAAATATCAATGGTCCAAAGAACAAAACCACCACAGTGATATGAGCTGACAGAGTAGACAGGGCC
>NW_022951320.1:3971-9555 GCF_012274545.1 Fukomys damarensis | reverse complement strand
GGTCTCATAAATCATCTTGGGAGCTGTGGAGGAGCAAAATATCAAATCAATGATGGAAAGATTGGCTAGCAGGAAGTACATGGGAGACTTTAAATGGGGGTCTGATGCCACAGTTAACACAATGAGGAAGTTACCCATCAGACTTGCTACATAGAACACAAAGGAAAAGAAGAAGAGGAAGAGCTGTGATGTCCACAAATTGGAGAATCCCAGTAACACAAACCTGTGGAGGAGCAAAATATCAAATCAATGATGGAAAGATTGGCTAGCAGGAAGTACATGGGAGACTTTAAATGGGGGTCTGATGCCACAGTTAACACAATGAGGAAGTTACCCATCAGACTTGCTACATAGAACACAAAGGAAAAGAAGAAGAGGAAGAGCTGTGATGTCCACAAATTGGAGAATCCCAGTAACACAAACTCAGACACCACAGAGTAGTTGGCTCCGTCCATTGCCTCCATCAGCAGCCTCATGCTACCTGGAAGAGGAGAAGATGGAGAAATTCTGGTTGAAGACAAATGGACTTATCTTGGCAAAATCATGGGCAGTTCAAAACTTGGCAGAAAAGCAACAAAGCCTAACTGATGACTTTGGAAAGAATTTTAGACATAAAGCAATTCACTCTGTTATATATTTTATAAGCCAAGATATATTGCAAGATTGATAACTTTCTCATATTTTTCTTTCCTTTCCCACCTCCTCTACTTCCTCTTCCCCTTTGAACTTTTACTTCCTATTTCACATTATCTATTATACATTTTGGCTTTCACCTACATTTTCAGTTTCTCCCAGAAGTTTCCAATGATGAGTGTGATCATAAAGTATATCTAAAATATACAAATAAAGTTAATTTAAAAAAGAAAAAAGATTGATAACTTTCATTTTACATGGATATCTCAGTTGAATTGAAGTATTATTTTATAGCCTTATTTCTTATATGACTATGAGCTAAAACATTTTTCTCCTTGCAATTCTGGTGATTCAAGCTAGGGTTTCACATATGCTAGGCAAGCACTCTATCATGGAACAATAACCCAAACCATTTGTATTTTATTTTGAGTCAGAATTTCAGTAAGTTGCCTGGCTGGACTCAAAGTTGCAATCCTCTTGCCTCAGCCTCCAAGTAGCTGAGATTACAGGTGTGTACCACCACACCTAGCCAGAAGGTTATTTATATATTAACTGTGAAATACTTAAAAACAGTGAATTGGAGAACTTGAGTGTTTCCCAAGACATTAATGCTACATGTGACCACATGCCAAGTACTTGCAAAATCCTAATAGATGTTTTTAAGGCCCAGAGATGTAAATTTCTCTTTATCTCTATATCAGAAAGACAAGACAAACTATTTTAAAAGAAGCCAAGAAACACAGGAGTAGAGGATTCCAGATCATGGCAGGGACCATAAATGCTACAGAAATTGACACAATGATGTATACTGTAGAATAGATTCTAAGGGGTAGGAGAGGAAAACAAGTGAAATATCAAGTAAAAGAACCAACAAAAATGACATGAAGGAGTCATGAATCCCAAGCAAAAGAGAACAAACAACAGTGCATGTATCAGAGGATTTAGAAATGGCCCTGTCTACTCCCATACAATGATATTTAATCTCATTCATAGTTGAATAAATGCATATTAAAATAGCAAGATATGCATGTTTTTCTCATCGTTTAGGCAAATATCTACACAACTGACAAGATTCTGCATTCCTAGCAGGAAATGGGGAGACAAGCAGTCTCATGCCTGATGGTGAGAAAGCATACTGATAAAACACCTGCCAATTTGGAAATACCTTCTGAATTTTTACATGCTCTTAAAAGCAAATTCCTGATGCTAAATTAAATGTGTAGTCTGGGAATCTAGGTAAACAATTTAGATTAGATTCAAATATAAGACCAGTACTAAATAACATATTAGACTCCTTCCATGAAATACTACATAGCCATTTATCATACTGAGGTATAATTAAAGGTACATAGGGTAGATAGAGGCTGGCAGTGACTTCTCTCCATCTATGTTTAAATATAAAATTAAACAAATTATACAATAGAAAATGTCTAGGTTAACCAATGAAAAGTTGTTAACAATTATCTCTAAAGACAATTAATAAAGGGCAATTTAAAAATTAATAAAAATAAAGGACAAGAGAACTTTTATTTTCAATTTGTGCTCTTCTTTCTTAAATTTTTGCAGTGAATATACATCAGTTTCACTCCTAATATAAGGTATGTGTATGTGGTTTTGGAAAATATAGAATTTGTATCTCCAGAACATCCAAAAGGAGCATGGATACAATCAAAATACATATATTAAAACCCAATATTTTGTAAAATTTAATAGAAAATAGTAAAACACATCCAAAGATATAACCTATCTCCAAAATTAAACAAGGATTACAGTTGTTCCCAAAGTAGTCATCAATTTTTTACTCCACTTCTTCCCAAACCCCACACTCCACCACTTCCTCTTCCCTGGACATTTTCCCAAATGGTGCTTACTTTTCCAGCCCACACACATGCATATTGCAGCTCGTGTCTTTGCTCTAAAATCCTTCCTCAGCCTGAACTACACTTGCTGTTTGGTATTCTCCAGTGTTTCCCATTTTCTCTAACACCTCATTCTCTTTGATACCCTTGCTTTTATATACATGAAATGGAGATAAATTGTGTCCTAAGTTAGGTAACCAAAACAAAAACAACAGTAATAATAGTACTGTCCTAATAATGGTCTAGCAAAAACCACTATTGAATTCCCTATTATGGTAAATAATGTTTCCCCAGTATGTATTCAAAACTTCTTTAGACATATTTTTGATAATGGTATAAATGGCAAGCACATTCACAAAAAGAAACTCAGTTTAGAATTCAACTCCTTTCATAATGATTGTCATCAGCAACTTCCCCACTGATGCAATTTATCCAAACATGATTGAATTGCCCATCTATACAAGCTGTAAGTTAGTCTATCAATACTATCAATTCTAAGCCCTTTTCAATTTTTATGCAAAACCTTGTTTTGTTTTTAAGTAATTTCTGTATGTATCAGTTGGCCAAAATTTTAAAAACTAAATGATGGTTTAAAAATTGGAAAATAGGCTTGTCACTCACTAATGGTACTGCTTTCTATTCAGCCTTCATTGTTTTATTTAAACTTAAAACCTGAGGTCTTTAAGTACAATTAGTTCTCCTCTCTAAATAACTTCCCTTTTTAACAAGAGCAGAGTAATAATATGAATCTGATCTTTCAGTGAAGAAAGACAGAAGCTATCTGCTCAAATGCACTAATATGAGAGCGGTATAGGTTAATATAGCAGTAAAGAACTAAATTCCAAGATACCTATTCACTTTTCTAAATCCCACAATTGTGTTTCATATAGAACAGTAACTTCTACCCACACTCTCAACACTAAGCACAAAATGTAAAGAGGGAGACCGCAGAAACTCTCTACTCATCAATTGATTCCCTATTTTGCCCAGCTCTGCTAATCCTTGTGCAGGCCAACACTGACAGGAAAGGAACTATAAATCACCTGAGCAGACTGACAATTGAACACGTGCTCCTTTGCTCCTTTTTTTTTTTTAAGTAGATCCATATTTGGATTTATTTAGATCGACTTCTTATCTTCTATTTTAAAAAACTTTTCTCTTAGTTTACCAACTATATTCAGGTAAAATTAGAGTTTCTGGAAAATACTAAAATTTTCAAGAAAACATTTTAATCCAGTCATCATAGAAGTTTCTCTGCCAGTTTATTCTCAAAATAGATAGAAATTGCTCAAGGCACTATTTTGAACACAGAATGTACTAGAGGAACTGGTACCAAAGGTACATTCTTCTAAAATGGTTGTTCTTACAGCTACAAAAATACCAAGACTGTACACTGTAAATACCTGCATGAAATTTTACTAGTGAATGTAAAAATCCCTTTATTCTAGAATTAAAGATATCAAGGTACAGAGAGGTTAAATGACACAACTGAAGCTACGAATAAATTGGTGACAATCCAAAAATAAACATGATTGGTCCTTGGCCTCGTCAGTCCAGGTTATTTCTACTACACCATTTCTTTTTGCAATTATTGATCCAAACTTTGCATCCTATCGGTGGCCCAAGAAACCATACTATATCAAAGCTACAATAGAGCAAGAAAAGAGGATTTTTAAATTTTCACCAAAACAAAATGATAAATGTTATAGGAAGGAAATACACTACTTATTCTGACTTGATCATCATACAATGTAGGATCACACATGCACTGAAGCCCAATAAATTGATATATTTATTAGGTATCCATTTAAAATTTTAGAAACAAACCATATATGTACACAAATTCTAATTTCTTTAGCATTGTCCA
Source organism: Fukomys damarensis (assembly GCF_012274545.1). NCBI lineage: Eukaryota > Metazoa > Chordata > Mammalia > Rodentia > Bathyergidae > Fukomys > Fukomys damarensis. The sequence continues at coordinate 5,196 of NW_022951320.1, read as the reverse complement.
AAATTCTTCATATTTTACTTCAAATGGGCAATACTTCATTTTCATTTTATCCTTTGTCTGGAGAATTATGAAAATATCATAAGACTAACCTGTACGAAACTGGACATGAAATTATGATCTGACTCTACTCATCTTTCTGTCTTCCACATTTAGGGATTAATCTGCCGAAATTCTCTTATTGGATAGTAGAGTTGATTTGTCTCTTCTAGTTGATTAATTCTCCCTCTGATTGCCATATACATTTCCATAGGAAGTTCTGATCTCGACCAGTTTCTATCCATCTGACCTACCTGGGCCAGTGTTGAAATTATCATGAAGTTATAAAATCACAAAATGCAGAGCTCTTACATCTTTAAAATATTATCAAAACTTGGCATAAAAGCCATATGCAATATTTCCAGAAAGGGAAAGGCACCTAATTAACAGCACTGCAAAGTTACATAAATGGTGCTGTAGAAACCTGGGATTGTCATCCTGAGCACATTGGCTAAGGGAATTGTTTCCAGGGACTACAGAACTTTGGCCACAGATACAAAAAAGGAAATGGGTCACTTGAGAGGAAAGAATAAGAGAGAGTAGGGATTTTACATATTGTTTATCATTTACTTGCTTGTTTTCTTATTGATGAGGAAAGAAACTCCCCAGCAATGAAAATATATTCTTCATAAAAACTGAAAATAAAGCTTATCTTCTGCATAGGAGAGAAATTGAGAAAGAGAAAAATATCCTTCAGTGTGGAAGCTAGAGTACAATCCATGTTCCACCATGAAGGATAACAAAATTATACTAATAATATTTGTAGTTGTCCAGTCAACAGTTAGTTAGTTCTTTATTATGTGTGTGATATGGAAGATAAAAAGGGTGTGTCATAAGAGCAGCACAAGAGAATAAATTCAGAATCTTGGAGGGGCTAGATTAATGTAGGAAAATCACTAATGGTTTACCTCACAAAAGTTAAAATAATTTTCTTTTTTTTTTTATTGAGTTTATTGGTACATTTAGGGATACAGTACAGTTACATTCATTGTTGGGATCATGTACCTTTACATGGCAAGTCTTGATTCTCATTTTTTCCCCTTACCTCTGCCCTCCCTTCACCCCCTCCTCCCCTCCCCATCTACAAACACTTTATTTTCATCTTTTCATTCTCTCACATTTTTTTCTTTTCCCTTTTTGTTCTTCCCCTACGTATCACACCTTCCCTACACCTTTAGCTCCTTTCCTC
>NW_022951320.1:0-3488 GCF_012274545.1 Fukomys damarensis | reverse complement strand
TTGAATATATATATATATATATATTTATTCTAAAATGTGTGGACATCCAGACATTCCTGTAATCTCAGCACTCAGAAGGCTTTAGGCAGGAGTAACTACTGAAGGTGGTAAAAAGAACTACAAGATGGCAAAATAAGAAGCTACAAAGTAGCCTATGCCTAAATTCTACAATTCATGAAATGTCACTTTTTCACATTCCATTGGTCAAGGTAAGGTATAATACCAAGCCAGAGTTAATGCTGGGGAAATAGACTCCACTTGTGGGCAGCAGAAGGGACAAAGTATTATACTATGGTTTTTAATCAACCACAGATCCCATAATTACCCACTGTCATTCCTTTGATTGGCTAATTCTCAGTTAGATATAACTTTGATATCAGGAACCTGGTATAGTCTATCCAGGGTTCTAAGATGGTGTGACTCTGACTTCTACTAATACAAAGGAGCATCAGCTCTCTTGCATTCCTATTTCTGTCTTACATCCAACAGATTTGTAATAAGTAACTTTTATTTTTTAATTTTCTTAATGAGTTATGGCCTGATACTATATACAAATCCCAGTGTATCCTCAGGACCTCCTCGTCTTTTGCATCACTGTTAAATAGAAATTGAATGTCAAAGAAGATTCAGAATACTGAAGAAGAGACACAATCTGAAAGGAGCCTGAGGTCCTGTGAAAGAATGTTCTCACCATCAGTAACTGAGATTAGATACAAATTAAATTGTTTGATAAACTTGAGGTGTCCAAACAAGGGCAGTTTGGTACGTCAAAGACAAAATCACTTGAAAAGCAAAAGATATTGAGCAGAGTATGTCACACTAAGCAGCAAGGTTTGGGGTTGGAATGGGCAACAATAGAGCACAAGTGGGAGGATGACCCTCCAATACAGCTTTCCATCCCTCCACACACAGCCTTCCAATAACTGCACTGACCTGCACACACTGAAAATGGTAGGGCAAGGATACAAAAAGGACTTTTAAAATCAGGTACTCAAAATCCTTTCCTGTGTGTTTGTGTGTGTGTGTGTGTGTGGGTGGGTGTGTGGGTGTGTGGTACTGGGGATTGAACTCAGGACTTTGTGCTTGCAAGGCAGGCACAGTGCCACTGAGCTAAGTCCCCAGCCCTCCAAATCCTTTCCAAAGGGCTGTGAGAAGAATCATAAAGTAAAGATTCCAGTATCCAGGGAAGGCCCACAGAGTCTCAGGCAGTGCCACATAGGCAGTGTGGAGACCAGCAAGTTGAGAGATGAGCAATAGCTAAAGCAGATAACTGTGAGCATGGGTGTTTCTAGCCTTGAAGCACAAGAATGGTGACACTATGGCCAGCAGAACAAAGGTCAGCAATGATTGTGTGCAAACCTTCCCATCCTAACAATCTAAGGAAAACAGTAGGGAAAGAGAACCCAGGAAAGATTAAATTTCTGCTTCTCCAGCAGGTTGGAGAAAAAAGACTTGGAATAATGTTGTAAATATGGCACATATTTTTTTCATTGAGTTTATTGGTACATTTTAAGTATACAGTACAGTTACATTTATCATTGGGATCTTGTACCTTTCCATGACAGGTCTTGCTTCTCATTTTTTCCCCTTACCCCTGCCTTCCCTTCCCTCTTCCCCCCTCCCCTATGTACAAAGAACTTGTTTCCATTTTTTCCTTTTCTCATATTTTTTCTTTTCTCTTATTTCGTTTCCCCTACTCTTTCCATTTCCCCTACACCTTTACTCCTTTTCTTCCTATTTCACATTGTAAATACCAAATAGTTTCTCTGGTGTGAAAAACTAAAAGTGGCACATGTATATTTACCAAATATTGCAACCTGGGTTTTTTTTATTACCCTAATTTTATTTTTTATTTCATTCCTGTGTCTTTTTATTGAATAGAGTGTGGTAAAATTGATTAAAATATTTAAGAGATAAAAGATATGATATTGTTGATACATGCTGGATTTGTAGTCAGATAAAATATTTTAATTTAAAAAAAAGTTGAAAGCTGGGCGTCGTTATGCATGGCTGTAATCCCAGCACTCGGGAGGCTGAGGCAGGAGGATCACTGTGAGTTCAAGACCAGCCTGGGCTACATAGTGAGTTCGAGGTCAGTCTCAACTACACAGTGAAACCCTGTCTCAAAAAAAAAAAAAGGATGAAGGGTAGATAAACATGTTACTTACTCCAAATATTATTCTACCTGTTTGCAACCAAAAGATACTCAAGGCCTGTAGTGAATCAATATGCAAAATATTTTATTTCAAAACCATTAATTTATACCTGAAAACATGACCATCAATCATATAAATGCTATGAATAAAGCACACTCTCTTTTCTTTTAGATTGTATATACTTATCTACACATGACTTTTACAACATAGATGTATGATCAGTGTTTGTTTCTTATATATGACAGCTATGATTAAGTATAGCCATAAGAAATCATCAGTTTCAGGAAAACATCATTTTCCAATTATACTTCTCATGGCCAGTTTGGCTCACTTAATAAATTAGCATTCTATTTTTTTGTTGTTGTTGTTGTTGTTCTTGTTATTGTTGTTTCCTCATTGAGTTTGTTGGTACATTTTAGGTATACAGTAAAGTTACATTCATTATTGGGATCTCGTACTTTTACATGACAGGACTTGGTTCTCATTTTTTCCTGTACCTGCCATCCCTTCACCCCCTCTTACCCTCCCCATTTACAAACATTTTAATTCCATTTTTTCATTTTCTCATATTTTTTAATTTCCCTTATTACCTTTCCCCACCCTTCCCAATTTCTGTAAACCTTTAGCCCTTTTCTTCCTATTTCACATTGTCAATTATCTCATTAGGATCTTATGTATTATTATGGTTTTTCACACCAGAGAAACTCTTCGGTGTTTACACATGTATGACTTATATATTTCACTTAGGAGTATATATGAGCATTCTACTGTACTCAAATCAAATACACAGACTTTGTCCCTTCTATCAAAATACATCCTGAATTTAACAGCATCTAAGCATCTGCATCACTGTAACACTAGGCAAATATATTTCTGATTTGTACCTGTTCATTACACTAACATCCTGACAGGTTTCACTTGTTTCTACTGTTATTTCCCTAAATCTAAATCCAGATGGATAGTGGAATAATATTTTCTAGTTGGAAGTAATATCTTATCATTCCTCTGCTTGGAATTTGCCAGTGGTTTCCAACAACAACAGAAACTTAAAAGGAGTAAATAGGAAAAGATAAAGTTGAAGATTAAATAAGGGTCTAATGATGAAGGAATTTATAATCAGGGCAGTAAGTTTAAACTTTATCCTGAGGGCAATAGGTAGGCATTGAAGGTTTCAGCAGGGTGTGATGTGATAAGATTTTTCACTTTAGAAAGAATACTTTAGTGGTTTATTGTAGATTGTGGAGAAGTCCATCAGGAGATGACTATTGCAGTCTATCAATAGTGTCCATATGAGGAAAGTGACAATGAGTAATGAAATAATTCAGTAGATGC
>NW_022951319.1:0-229 GCF_012274545.1 Fukomys damarensis | reverse complement strand
ACCTAAGTAGCTGATCTATTGTGTTGTCTCTGATTAAGCACCTTCAAAACTGATCCAAATGTCTTATGGCCTAAGGTATGTAAAAAGTAGACATACATAATTTAAACAAAATCTATTCCCTAAGTAGTTCTGCATTACAAACAAATAAAGCAACCTATGACTTCACAAAGAATTAATTAACACAATTTATTTAATTGGAAGAGTAGTAATGGGAGATTTCTATTATTCC
>NW_022951318.1:0-379 GCF_012274545.1 Fukomys damarensis | reverse complement strand
CTTTTGATTATCCTTAAACCTTCTCCCTTACTTCTAAACTGCAATCATTATTGAACACTGTTAACTTTGTCTCTTTACATTGTTCCAGATCCTCTGTCTCCAGTTGCCCTTTTCTTCATTCCAGAAATTTGGTTGAAAGTGTGTTTCTGTGCTCTGCTTCCACTCTGAACTCTAATTCAGCTGCTTTGCCAGAAAGCAGCTACTGAATTTACTAATAACTAGGACATTCCAGACTCAGGAATTGTCCCCCCCTTCTCTGCATGGCAAATTCATAGAGCTTCAGGAAAAGGATCTGAATGTTGAAGACACTAAGACATTCATAGAAGATCAATATTAGTGACCTTGTCTGGCTTGTCTAGTCTTCAGAAACTCTAGCAAG
>NW_022951317.1:0-245 GCF_012274545.1 Fukomys damarensis | reverse complement strand
AAGAACTCAAAAAATAACTTAAAGAAGGTAAAATAGCCAAAATGATAAATGGGCAAAGGAATTAAACAGATACTTCTCAAATAAGAAGTACAAATGACCAATAAATTTTTTAAATTATTCGTTTTTTAGCCATTAGGGAAATGCAAATTGAAACTAACCTAAAATTCGATCTCACCCCAGTTTCAATGGCTATCATCAAGAATAATATACAAATAAATATCAACAACAAAACCAAGAACCCACAA
>NW_022951316.1:0-724 GCF_012274545.1 Fukomys damarensis | reverse complement strand
TTTTTTTTTTTTTTTTTTAACAGCATCTTGCTGTGTAGTTCAGGCTGGCCTTGAACTCACTATACAGCTAAGTTGGCCTTGAATTTGAAGCAATCCTCCTGCCTCAGCTTCCTGAGTGCTAGGATTACAGGTGTGCACCACCACACCTGGCTATCTGGTCTTTTATGTCCAGTAGTGTTTGTTTTATGAAACTGGGTGAGCCATTGTTCAGTGCACATATGTTTATAGTTATTATCTTGTTGAATTGTTACCTTAACCAATATGTAATGACCTCTTTTACTCTTATCATCAGTTTTAGCTTGAAGTCCATTTTATCTGAAAATAGATAGCTACTCCTACTTGTTTCCAGGCTCTTTTTGCATTAAATGTTTTCTATCTTGTGATTTTTACTTTTTTTGGGGGGGGGGTACCGGGAATTGAACTCAGGGCCTCATACTTGCCAGGCAGGTGCTGCACCACTGAGCTACATCCCTGGTCCCATCCTCTGATTTTTAGTTTGTGAATTTTTTTATTAAATGTGGTTTGTTATTTTGTTTTGTGTTTGTTTGTTTATGGTACTGGGGATCAAACTCAGGTCCTTGCACTTGCAAAGCAGGCAATGGAACCATTGCACTACATCCCCAGCCCTTAAATGTGTTTTTGTATGGAGCATACCACTAGATTTGTTTTTTTGTTTTTGTTTTTGTTTGTTTTTTGAGACAGGGTCTCACTATGTAGTTGAGAC
>NW_022951315.1:0-629 GCF_012274545.1 Fukomys damarensis | reverse complement strand
TTTTTTTTTCTCATTGAGTTTATTGGTAATTTTCAAGTATACAGTACAGTTACATTCATCATTGGGATCTTGTACTTTATATGACAGATCCTGGTTCTCATTTTTTCCCCATACCCATGCCCTCCATTCACCCCCTCCTCCCTCCCCTGTTTGCAAAGACTTTTCCATTTTTTCTTTTCTCTTATTTTTTCCTTTTCCTTATTTCCTTTCCCCTACCCTTCCCACTTCCTCTACACCTTTAGCCCTTTTTATCCTATTTCACATTGTAAATTATTCAATTTGGATCTTATTTACATTTTTAGTTTTTCACAAAGAGAAACTGTTCAGCATTTACATAAGTGTGTCTTATTTATTTCACTTAAGAGTATGGTTTCAATATGCATCCATTTTCCTATGAATGCCTGTTTTCTCATTCTGTATGGCTGAGTAGTACTCCATTTTATAGAAAAACCACATCTTCTTTATGCAGTCTCCACCTGATGGACAATTGGACTGTTTCCAAGTTTTAGCTATTACAAACTGTGCCACTATAAACGTGGGTGCGTATATATCACTGTGGTATGATACTTTTAATTCTTTTAGAAAGATATCCAGCAGAGGGATGGCTGGGTCAAATGGAACCTCTAATC
>NW_022951314.1:0-209 GCF_012274545.1 Fukomys damarensis | reverse complement strand
CTAACCTGCTCCAAACACTGCTGGGCTCCCTGATCTGGGTCTCACAAGCTCGGTCCAATCAGGCGCATGGGCAGCACCAGGAAGAAGCGGTCTTACAGGAAGGGGCAGGGCTCGCAGGCCGTCTTTCCTGAGGTTGTGGAACCATCTTTGACCTTCCTGAGACTCCGCCCTTTTTATTTATGGCTCAGTGGGTCCAAAGGTGTCACACT
>NW_022951313.1:0-201 GCF_012274545.1 Fukomys damarensis | reverse complement strand
GAGTATCCTGTCTCTACCTGATTGTCTCTTTATCCTAGAAGTTAGGGCCTAAAAGCTATTTTATTAAATTATGTGCCTTTTCAAAAATATGAAATACTTCAGATAAAATAAAAAATACTAAAAACAAAAAAGCAAAACACTTTGCTTTACCTAGGAGGCTCTTAACAATCCGGCAACTGCCTTTAGCACCATACGTGTGCT
>NW_022951312.1:0-1632 GCF_012274545.1 Fukomys damarensis | reverse complement strand
TTCTAGTACTAACTCTGACGTGACAGACTGAAGTCAGTTGCTTGCACTTTCGGGGGCTTCAGCTTTCTTTGAAGGTGAAAAATGAGAGGACACTCAGCCAGATGATTTTACAGGGCTCAAGTTCACTGATTCATGTGTTGGCTCACAGCTGTAATCTTAGCACTCAGGAGGTTGAGGCAGGAGGACTACAGTGAGTTCAAGTCCAGCCTGAACTACACAGAAAGACAAACAAACAAAAAATTACTGACTTATCAGGTCCTCACACAAAGAGATGGGAGGCTTAGAAGTACTGACCAGTGCAGACAGTACATCCCTATGAAAGCCAGAGCCCAGGTTCATTTAGGGTAAAAATAAGCTGATATCTGTTCTTATGTATTGTATTGGCAATTTTTCAATACAAAAGTGCTTCCATATAACCAGGTTGTTCTACGTACCACACAGTCAGAATTGCACTTAAAGTTATGATCTAACGATTATGACAGTAATATGTTTCATTGTAGGAAATTTGGAGGAGTATTGAAAATATAAAGAAAAGAACCTCAAATACTCATAACTCCTAGAACTGTGTTTTTGTTTAGTGTTTCTAAGGATTGAACCCAAGGCCTTTGCACTGAGCTATAGCCCCAGCCTTTTTTATTTTTTTGAGACAGGGTCTTGCTAAGTTGCTAAATTGCCCAGGTTGGGTTTGAACTTGCAGTCCTCCTGCCTCAGCCTCTCAGAGTTAGGACTGGAAGAATGCACCATCTCGCCCAATTTAGAACTATATTTTTAACAACCATAATCAAGTAAATGACATTGTGATCAAATGATTTCCCACCAAAGCAGGAAGGCTAGGTGGCCCCAAGGGGCCTCCCCCATAAAAGCCTTAAAGGTTAATGCCCTATTATTACATCTCCACTAAAAGCAGCCCCAAGCTTGGACATGAAGACAGTGTGGGCTCCTATTAGGAGCATGGGAACTGCAGCCTATAAACTAGACAGCTTGTAAACCTTAACTGTGCTTTCATGCCTAATTGGTACTGGGCTACTCTCGGTTTCTTCATCTGTAGATTATCCACCATGAAAAATCCTCCTTAATATTTCTGTACTACTTTTGTTTCATTTTGATTTTTGGTACTGGGGATCAAACTCAGGACCTTGGAGCTTGCAACGCAGGAGCAGTGCCACTGAGCTAAACCCCCAGCCCATTTCTGTACTACTTTTGAAATCTGTACTTGAAAGATATTAGCTAAAAAATCTTTTTGAAAATAGTGAGATTAACTGGACACCTCAGATCTTTAGAAATACATCTGAGAAGTAATAGTGTATAGTACAGTAGTCAGGAGAATGAGCTAGGTTCAGATAGTTCTGGGTTTTAATCCAACCAAAACCTTTATTATTTTCTCTATCTGTAAACTAATGATAACAGTACACACTTTATAGAGTTACTCAGGATTTAATGACAAAATGCACCTAAAATATGGAGCACAATGTTTGGAATATAGGGAGTATTCAGAAAATGGTCCTGTGATGATTAAGACTGTTAATAGTAGTGATAATAATAATTATAATAATGCAGCTGCTTTGAGGCATGGGCATCTCCAGGACAGAAGTGAATGCATGTCTTTTTTTTTTTTTTTTTTTTTTTTTTTTT
>NW_022951311.1:0-658 GCF_012274545.1 Fukomys damarensis | reverse complement strand
AAAAAAAAATGATTCTTTAGGTAATTTTACAGACAAACTCTACTTACCTAGCTGCAGAAGAGAAAAGGCAGCATAGGAAGGGGGATGATAAATACACTTGAAGCACAGAGGCATGAAAACACATGATTAATTTACAGAACAGTAAGTAGCTGCCAGGACAGAAGCATGAGTGCCTGCAGAGCTTTGGGAAGATAAAGCTAGGCAGAACCCACATCACACATTTTCTAGGTATTCAACTTGGAAGTTTGACCCTTACCATAAAGATATCTGGACATGTTACAAGATTCAAAGAAAAGGAATTTCTCGGTGAATTTTTTATCTTATAAATATTGCCAGCAGAACCTAACAACAGATTTGGAAGTTAGCTAGAGAGAGAGTAAAGCTATAGCAATGAATTTCAGCTCAGGAAGATTTTGCCCTTCTGGGGAATATTTGACAATTCCTGGAGACATTTGTGTTTGTCACAACTGTGGTGGTGTTACATCCTCCAGTGAGCAGAGGACAGAGATACTTTTAGCTCAAAGACCTACAATGCACAGGCCAGCCCTGCAACATTACCAAGCCCAAAATGTCAACAGTGCTGAAGCGGAGAAACACTTCGACAGAGCCTGGTTTATTTTTTAAACAAAGATTGGTAGTTATAACGCTGCTGTATGGA
>NW_022951310.1:0-280 GCF_012274545.1 Fukomys damarensis | reverse complement strand
TTGCTAATCGTGGTAAGCTCTCTCTCGGTATTTCTTTCTTTCTGTCTTTCCATTTTCCTACACCTGACGCAAGTGTATCTCTCTCTTTGTGGCATAGTAGTACTCCACTGTGTGCAAACAACATACACACTTTATCCCTTCATTTGCGGATGGACACAGAGGCTGCTTCCAAGGTCCAGCTATTGTGAGGCATAGATCACTGTGATGTGACGACTTGAAATCTTGGAAAACGATCCAGAAGGGGAATAGCTGGGTCCCGTCGAATTTCTAGTTTTCATTC
>NW_022951309.1:0-215 GCF_012274545.1 Fukomys damarensis | reverse complement strand
TTTTGATTATTCTATTTTTCCATAGGGATTTTAGGGGAATTTGAAGAGAGGATTTAGCCACATGGTAGTGGGAGACTGAGGTTGGCTGAGTATGGGTCCCACGAATGTACCGTGGGGCTGGGATGGGTATTGTGCTAGAGATACATGCCACCTCACACAGTAGCCCAGGCAAGTGTGGTGGCCCTGTGTGGAGTGGCAGGGATGTTCTTCCAAGC
>NW_022951308.1:0-310 GCF_012274545.1 Fukomys damarensis | reverse complement strand
AGATGAGAATGTCTGTGGGTCGATAGTTTCCATTCTATGTGGCAGTTCCTCTGTGCTTTGACAATTGCAGCTCCTCTGTGCTTCTGAACAATTCCATTCTATGTGATAGTTTCCATTCTATGCTTCAGTTCTTCTTTTAGGGTATCTCCACCCTGCTTCTGTTCCTCTTTTTAAGATAAGCTTCTTGTTTCATTCAATTAATATAGGCATTAGTTATAGCTGATATAGGAATTAATTAGAGTTGATGTAGAAGCTTCTTTTTGTGTGATCTAATCAATATAGGAATTAGTTATAGCTGATATAGGAATTA
>NW_022951307.1:0-234 GCF_012274545.1 Fukomys damarensis | reverse complement strand
CAGAGTTGCAGCACGTTTCTCTGTGGAGTACTTCACATTCGTGAAACTGACCGCTTTCGCTTTCAATGGGTAAGCAGCGAGAGCAGCTCTTACCCGGGGAAAACTGCACTTTAATCCGCAGAAGCCCTCTGCAAAGTTCATTTCTGTTCTCACGTCAAACTGAATCTATACCCAAGTATACAGAGTTCTGGAGGCTTGTGTGCACTTAGACCTGCTAGGCACTCTCTTAGGCCT
>NW_022951306.1:0-448 GCF_012274545.1 Fukomys damarensis | reverse complement strand
CCTTTGCTGTCTTTATTCCTTTTATTTCTTTCTCTTGTCTAATTGTTGTGCCTAATGTTTCTAGAACTATACTGAACAGGAGTGCTGATAGTGGACATCCTTATCTTGTTCTTTATTTTAGCATGAAGGTTTTCATTTTTGACCATTTAGAACAATATTGGCAGGCTGGGGATTTATCTCAGTTGTTCCACCACTTGCCTAGCAAGAACAAGGTCCTGAGTTCTATCCCTGCTACCCCAAAAAAAAAAAGAAGCGGAAGAATGATATTGGCTGTTGGTTTTTCATAGATAGCCTTTATCGGGTTGAGATAAAAATGATGTATTTCAATTTTCTGTAGGGTTTTATCATGAATGGGTGTTGAATTTTGTCAAATGCGTTTTCTGCCTCTATTGAGATGATCATATGGTATTTTTTCAGCTTTAATTGAGTTTATTGGTACATTTTAGGG
>NW_022951305.1:0-263 GCF_012274545.1 Fukomys damarensis | reverse complement strand
CAGGACCAGTCCCATGAGATGCCATTCACACCACCTTTGGAGTGTAAGCACCAGAAACTGACGAGAGAGAAGTGGTGCCAGTGCCACAGAGGAGACATAGAAGTCTGCTGCAGGCCACAGAGCTACCCAGGGGGAAATATAATAAGAAAGTCTGAAGATGGATGGTGATGTCCGTCCTAGAATCCTGTAAAACACTTTGATAACACTTTGACGTAAATGAAAACCACTGACAAAGGCACATTAGCTGCTACAATGCCTCAGTC
>NW_022951304.1:0-202 GCF_012274545.1 Fukomys damarensis | reverse complement strand
GCAAGACCGATGGGCTCGTGACGGGCGGGACGATCCGAGGAAATACAAACACGGAGTCCCGGCGTGCAAAAGTTCCGGGCTTAGTTTAGGTCACGTTCACGCGTGGAGAAATGCCGAGAGGCGCGCTCTTAGCGTCCCACAAGGAAAGCGGTAACCCAGCAACAGCTGGGGTCGGGCCAGGCCAGGCCCGCGCAGGACCCTG
>NW_022951303.1:0-239 GCF_012274545.1 Fukomys damarensis | reverse complement strand
AAAAAAAAACAAACAATGAAATACTAGAACTAAATCAAACTCTTGAACAAATGAATTTAAAAGATGTTTCCAGAGTGTGCCACCCCACAAAGTCAGAATACACAGTCTTTTTGGCTCTATATGGATCATTCTGCAAAATAGACCACATACTCTCTTACAGACTATGTTAAAGTAAGTGCAAAGGAATTCAAGTTATCCCCTGTATACTATCAGAACATAGTGTGATGAAATAGGAGATC
>NW_022951302.1:0-823 GCF_012274545.1 Fukomys damarensis | reverse complement strand
GGGTCGGCTCAGGATGGAGGCAGAGTACTCAGTCCCCTCACAGCAACAATCAGCTTCAAGTTTTCCCCATTTGACAGAGGTGCCTGAGCAGGGCTTTCTGCGAAAGGCTCCAAATAAAAGAGAGAACTCTGAGAGATGGAACCTGGGCTAAGAAGGCAACCATGCAGAAAAGCGTGGCCAGCTGGAGGAGCGAGGCTTCTGCAACTCCCTGTGGAGACTGCAGTGCCTTGGCTTCGAGCCAGGTCTGGTCAGGGGAGGGAAGCTTTGCATTCTGAGTCCTGCTGGGTAAAGGCTTTGTAATTGCCCTGGAAAATCACGCCAAGTTTATCGGACTGCTCAACAAGACACCTGAACTCCCAGTCTCAATGTCCTGATCTGTTCCGACCTCATGAGCTATTGTAAAACTTTAGCCACGTGCTTCCCACATCTGCAGTGCTCCCTAAGTGAGAACTGCTTGGGAAGAGAGGGAAACTATGGGCCAAGAGAGCAGAGGCCAAGAAAGTCATGACTGAAAATTAGCCGTTGCGGTCGATGACTGAGTCATTAGTGACCGCAGGCGAGTGGGTTCAGTGATGCAAAACATCAGAGTGCAATAGATTATCAGCAGATGGGAGGCAAAGAAAAAGGGCAGGCTGTAGCTACAAGTCTATGAAGACCTTGTTGGAGGCGAGAACTGGTGTGCAACAGAGCAAGGCACCCAAGACTGCACAGCTGCCATCGGATTTGCAAGGAATTCATCCCCTGAATGCCCTTACGCCACAGTGGAATTATCAGTGTGGGTTTAAAGGCTGACAGAGTTAAATTGTTTTAGAGAAGACAGAGA
>NW_022951301.1:0-305 GCF_012274545.1 Fukomys damarensis | reverse complement strand
TTTCTACTGCATATTCCCTCTGTCCTGCAATTCCCACTTTCCCTACACCTTAAGCACTTTTCTCCCTATTTCACAATGTCAACATTGTCATTAAGAAAAGTTATGTACTATTAGATTTTATTCACACCAGGAAACTATTTGGTGTTTAATCACGTGGGATTTACTAATTTCACTTAGGAGTATATCACAAATAGGGATATTTGGCAGGGCTAGCTAGGCAGTCTGTGCTACTTCTGTTTATACCACCCATTGAGCCAAATCCATTCTTCTCTTAAGTGTGTCATACTGTCTCAATATCCATATGA
>NW_022951300.1:0-1554 GCF_012274545.1 Fukomys damarensis | reverse complement strand
TCACTGGTAAACTCACAGAGTTGCAGCACCTTTCTCTGTGGAGTACTTCACCTTCATGAACTGTTTGCTTTCGCTTTAAATGGCTAACCGGCAAGAGAAGCTGTTTCACGGGGAAAACTGCACTTTAAACCGCAGAAGCCCTCTGCGAAGTGCGTTTGCCTTCTAACATCAAACTGAACCTATCCCCAAGTACACAGAGTTCTGGAGGCTTGTGTGCACTCTGAGCTGCTATTCACTCTCTTACGGCTGAAGGGCTTCTCTGCTAAAAGTGCCTCACAACAGTGTCTCAATCTCTGCCAGGCAGAGACCTACAAACAAAAAGGAATACAGTTGTACTCCACATAAGATGTTGACTTCACTGGTAAACTCACAGAGTTGCAGCACCTTTCTCTATGGAGTACTTCACATTCATGAAACTGACCGCTTTCGCTTTAAGCGGCTAACCGGCAAGAGAAGCTGTTTCACGGGGAAAACTGCACTTTAAACCGCAGAAGCCCTCTGCAAAGTGCGTTTGTGTTCTAACGTCAAACTGAACCTATCATCAAGTATACAGAGTTCTGGAGGCTTGTGTGCACGCAGAGCTGCTAGGCACTCTCTTAGGCCTGTAGGGCTGCTCTGCTAAAAGTACCTCACAACGGTGTTTCAATCTCTGCCAGGCAGAGACCTATCAGCAAAAAGGAATACAGTTGTGCTCCACATAAGAGGTGGACATCACTGGTAAGCTCACAGAGTTGCAGCACCATTCTCTGTGGAGCACTTCACATTCATGAAACTGACCACTTTCGCTTTAAACGGCTAAGCAGCGAGAAAAGCTGTTTCCCAAGGAATACTGCACTTTAAACCCCAAAAGCCCTCGGCGAAGGGCGTTTGTCTTCTAACGTCAAACTGAACCTATCCCCAAGAATAAAGAGTTCTGGAGGCTTGTGTGCACTCAGAGTTGCTAGGCACTCTCTTAGGCCGGAAGGGCTTCTCTGCTAAAAGTGACTCACAACAGTGTCTCAATCTCTGCCAGGAAGAGACCTACAAACAAAAAGGAATACAGCTGTGCTTCTCATAGGAGAGGGACTTCACTGGTAAACTCACAGAGTTGCAGCACCTTTCTCTTTGGCGTACTTCACATTCATGAAACTGACCACTTTCGCTTTAAACGGCTAAGCAGCGAGAAAAGCTGTTTCCCAAGGAATACTGCACTTTAAACTGCAGAAGTCCTCTGCAAAGCCCCCTGGGTTCTAATGTCAAACTGAACCTATCTCCAAGTATACAGAGTTCTGGAGGATTGTGTGCACACAAAGCTGCAAGGCACTCTCTTAGGACTGAGGGGCTTCTGTGCTAAAAGTGCCTCACAACAGTGTTTCAATCTCTACCAGGCAGAGACCTACAAACAAAAAGGAATACAGCTGTGCTTCTCATAGGAGAGGGACTTCACTGGTAAACTCACAGAGTTGCAGCACCTTTCTCTTTGGCGTACTTCACATTCATGAAACTGTATGCTTTCGGTTTAAATGGGTAACCGGCGAGAGAAGCTGTATCACAGGGAAAACTGCACTTTAAACC
>NW_022951299.1:0-561 GCF_012274545.1 Fukomys damarensis | reverse complement strand
TGGCTTCCGGGTCCCCGCGGCCCCGCCTGGCTGTGCGCCCTCTCTGAGCGCTGACCCTCACGGGGCTTCAAAGCTCCATGTGTCCGTGGCCTCCCGCAGCATCACTGCTGCCCGCCCCCCACGGAGCAGAGCAAGCAGCCACGACTGCAGGCCCTGAGCAGGGTCCATACGCTGAGCCTCGGTTTCCCCATCTGTTAGTCAGGATAGGAACTGCTTCCCCTGAGTTGTTCTGAGGTTTAAATGCGATAACCCACACAGCAGATCAGAACTGAGACGGAGCATGGCTTGTCCGAGGGCTCACACAAACCCATCCTCTGAGGTAGAAGAACGGACTCACCCAGGCAGTGGCGAGCCCTTCCCTAAGCATCAAGGGATGAATCCCAAAGAATCCACGTCACTCTCAGCAACCCTGTCCTCTCCCCCAGAGATGGTTTAGGGGACTATGTGTAACCCATCTGGCTGATGAAAACAGGAAGAATGCTGGAAGGAAGGAAAGCCGTAGGAAGTGTCTTCCCCCAATACATAAAACGGGAAAGCACTCTCCCACTGTACCTGCAAATG
>NW_022951298.1:0-229 GCF_012274545.1 Fukomys damarensis | reverse complement strand
ATGCATGTTTGGGCAGGAGCCAGGACATCTGCCCAAATGGTGAGGTTCACTCTCGGGGCCAAGTCTGTCTGCTGCAGTCTCCATGGTTACCACAATCCAGCCTTCCCTGGCAACTGTGGGAAACGTTCCAAGCTGCTCACTTCCTGCCATTATGACGGCTGAGCTTTGTCATGGCCCTCACCCTAACTGCACACTCTGACACTCTAGCATCCTCTGACCACACTGAATT
>NW_022951297.1:0-205 GCF_012274545.1 Fukomys damarensis | reverse complement strand
TTAAGTGATAAGAGTATTATTTTTGAATTTTGGGGATTCTTTTAATTGCTAATTTTAACTTTTATTTTTTTGTACTGGGAATTGAACTCAGGACCTTGTACTTGTGAGGCAGGAGTGGTACCAACTGAGCTAAATCCCTGGGCCTAACTTTGACATTCTTAAGGATTATTGAATAAAATGTGTCCTTAGGCAAGGGGGAAAATGA
>NW_022951296.1:0-245 GCF_012274545.1 Fukomys damarensis | reverse complement strand
TCAGTCCTCACCAAGAAACAGATTTCGTGCAAGACGTCCAAATACATAAGGATTTACATGATTGGCTTATAACAGCCACCCACAGAGTCAGGTGTGGAAAAGCACAGAGGAGCTGTCTGCATGCTAGTGACACAAAGACCTGGAGTTCACTCACTGTAGAGTCCTGTGGGAGTCCACATCAAGGTGCCGGGGTCTGCAAGGAAGTCTGGAGATAGCATCTTGGAAGAAACAGAAGTGAGCCTTCC
>NW_022951295.1:0-342 GCF_012274545.1 Fukomys damarensis | reverse complement strand
GGGCAGAGGGTCCTATGTTTGGTTGGTGGCCAATCATTTTTGCTGAAGACCTTGGTGATCCTCCATCTGAGGTGGACTTGGCCGAGAATAAAGGAGCTTCACTGGAAGACGCTGATAGCAAACACAGCCACTGAGAACAAAAAAAGGCTCCAGGAAGACATCTTAGCTAGGAAGCAGTTTTTGAAAATGTTTCCAAGGTGAAAGCAGAGCTTGAGTCGTGTATACAAAACCTTCGCACCCTTGCCAAAAAAGCTGACAAGGTGCACAAACGTTGCACCGTCTCCAATGTGGTGACCAGCTCTGTTGGTGCTGTCTCTGGAGTCATGAATATCCTTGGCCTAT
>NW_022951294.1:0-982 GCF_012274545.1 Fukomys damarensis | reverse complement strand
TCATGACTGTCCGTGTTGCTTAGTCTCTTACTCCTCAGGTCTTTGCTCATTTTCTTAATGATAAAAGCTTCTTAAGCTGCTATTGAAATTGTAATCTCCCACCTGTTACTTCTGTGCCCTTCTCTGCTTTATTTTGTTCCCACAGGTCTTGGCATCATCTGACAAACTTCTTACATCCAGTAGTTTGCTTTTCATGGCTCAACCCCCCTATCTGGTATATGTAGCTCCCCAGGAGCGGGAATTGAAGTGAGGGGCTCATGTGACTGAACTGCTGCATAAATATAATTTGCTTTGTGTGTGGTATGCATACGAAGATTTGAGCAGTTCTCAAACAGTAATAAATGCATTTGAAATTTTTATTTTAAAGCTCCAGGCACGAGTTGTTTCACAGCATCTTTGGAATCATGAGTAGTTGTCCTTGTTCTGTTTTTAATTAAGCATCATGAGTTTCTTATGGTAAGAATACATTTACCTCTGACTTTTTCTTTCAGGTATTATGAAACTAGATTACACTATCAGGTTTGTAAAATTTCTGGGAGAGTGTAATGCTGCAGAGTAGCGCATCAGTTTAGGTAGCAGTGAATAAGTGGAAAAGCCCATAGCAATGCACTGATTTCTGCATCTTCTCACCCAGTGGCGTATTGAACGTGCATCCGAGCTGCCTCCCCAGGTGGCGGGGTCCGGCTCCCATCATCCACACCGTGCTCCACGGAGATCCTGTCACCGGAGTGACGATTATGCAAATCAGACCTAAGAGGTAGAGCGTATTTTCTTTTGGGGGACTTTTGTTTTTGTTTTTGTACCAGGGATTGTGCCTTGCACTTGTGAGGCAGGCAGCAGCACGACTGAGCTAAATCCCCAGTCCCTTTTCTTGAGATTTTTGTGATTTTTAAATGTTGATACCAGTCTGTCGGGGGGAATGAGTAAAGGGACAGTGTTCACTAATTTCTGTCACTCCAGAGGGGTTCCTTTGCATGTATTT
>NW_022951293.1:0-263 GCF_012274545.1 Fukomys damarensis | reverse complement strand
ACATGTGTTACAACAAATATACATTGTCATTACCGCTCCTGAAAACACTTCCTCATGCTAGGAACACTTCCCACTCTCCTGGGCTTTCTCACATGTCCTTTCCATCAGAATTTCAGTTGTGTTTTTGTGGCTGCCTCAGTATCCTGAATGATCTTAAAAGGCTAAACCCTCATGGTCATTTTGAATTTTCAGAAGAGGCAGAAGTCACATAGTGCTGGATCTTATGAATTTGGTGGATGAGGACACATCATAATGCTTTATGA
>NW_022951292.1:0-207 GCF_012274545.1 Fukomys damarensis | reverse complement strand
ACAGGTGGTGAGGGAAGCGAGGCCGGTCCTGTGGCAGTGAACTAACTCACAGAGGAGCTGGCGTGCTGTCCTGAGAGGCTGACTCATCGGCCTGATGTCCCACATACCGGGCTGATGACTTCTTACCACGTGAAATCCTCCCACCAGGCGGGGAACCTCTCCTTAGAGCGGAGTCAGGGCCCGGGGCCACCCCACTGGGACAGGAAC
>NW_022951291.1:0-1544 GCF_012274545.1 Fukomys damarensis | reverse complement strand
CTTTAGAAAAAATTCTGCTACAAGTGCCTAAAAATCAAGTTTGGCACTTAGACAAATGAGCTTTATTAAAACAAATGTTCTCGTTCAGAATATGAATTCATGATACCTGAAAGGATAAGCAGAAAGTTCTGGAATATCCAAACCAAATTCTCTCCTGACCACCACGATTCATGATCACATTAGAAGCTCCCTGGATAGTACAGCTTGACCGTGGCCTCGATCCTGTATCCTTCTGGTTCTCTGAAACTTCTTTCAACCTTTACAACTTTCCGAATTGTCACAGGGTAGAAACAGGAGTCACAGAGGGAAACATTTTGCTTGTGATTTTATCTTTAATATCAGTCATATTAAAATATATAATTTAATTCTCAAACAATAACCGTTCATCTTTCAAGTACAGTCAAAAGAATTAAAACCCGAATATATTTTGTAGCGGACAGATAGCACAAGGTTCTGAAATGGAAGCAGAGATACTACCTTTTTATAAAACTACACTTGGTCCCAGAGAGGAAGAAAAGAGTAAATGAGAGCTAGCATTAAAAAAAAGCAAAATGTTATAGGAAAATCGCTTCCACTTAAGTGAATGCAGAATCAGCTGTTTCTGACTGAGTACTGGGTACCATGCATCACCTAGACCAGTGCTTTAAGTGTATTCTTTTACAAAAGCTTGTTAAATTAACTTAACTGTAACAAGGCAAAAATAACTATACAACAGTTGGTCTACTGTTACCAAAGACCATCGCAAGTCCACCAATCATCTACTCCCAGTTTCCCAACCATCCCAGTGTTTAGACTTGGAGTAAGGCTTTCCCTCAGAGACTGGCTGAGGGGTTTTGTGCTTCTAGGAGTTCATTCTTATTTTCCATAAAGAGGAGACCAGTGAAATTCACTTGGAATAGGCTGGCAGGCAGGTTTCCAACGTTGTCCTGTGCAATTTGAGTTTATCTTGTGCATTCAAATGTGGGGGAGAGGAAGTCACTCCCCTGGTGGCCAGTGACTGACTGCTCAGCAGGAGAAGCTACTTAAGCTTTGTTTTCTACAATAGTTGAAAAATATTCTTTAATAAATACAGTTATCCTTAATTACCCGTCCCCTCTGCGCCCCTCCCCATCATGTGGCCTGAATCTGCTTCCCCGGCTTTCAGAA
Organism: Fukomys damarensis; assembly: GCF_012274545.1. Lineage (NCBI taxonomy): Eukaryota > Metazoa > Chordata > Mammalia > Rodentia > Bathyergidae > Fukomys > Fukomys damarensis. Next base: position 398 of record NW_022951291.1, on the reverse strand, counting down.
CACTGGGCAGGGAGGGTGTGGTCTGTCCTGGGTGGCAGCTGTCCTGTGCTTTAAATACCAGTGAGATCTTCTCCTGGCCACTGGCCTCCGTCTTCATGGGTAAGGAGGACATTTCCTAGCTGCCCTGTGACAACTGGGTCTCACATTTTTTGAAGCTAGATCTGTGGCAGGAGTCTCTGAAATTAAGAAGAGAAAGAGGGAGAGAAGATGCTGAAGGAAGATTATTAGCTTTCTTTTTCTTTTGTTTTTTTTTGGTACTGGGGATCGAACTCAGGTTGTTGCGCTTGCAAGGCAGGCGCCAGAACCACTGAGCTAAATCCCCAGCGCGATTATTAGCTTTATAAAGAGGGTGAGGGAGGCAATCACCTGCCAGAAAAGGACATCAATGCTGGAGAACT